>NC_089274.1:44626797-44926797 GCF_963678975.1 Dysidea avara
AGAATTTATCGCATACCTTTCAAGAAGTTGAATTGATGGTGCAATTACTGGCAGAACTGCTCAATACAACTATACACTTTGAATTAAAACCTTGTTCTCACAGATGTGTATGCAAAAATGTATTTTATGATGCCTAGTGGTTGTTATTCAATTCAGTTGAGCAGATAATCAAGATTTCATGCATATATGCATGATATGATGTAGTTAAACCCAGGATATTGTATCAATTTTATAAATCTGTGATTGCTGGTGAAGGTTTCTATCCCACATTTTAAAGTTCGTAAACATGTTGGTCATATACCTCATAGGCATTTCATAATGTACACACTGCTCTGACATCTCACCAAAGGGTTATATAGTTCTGTGGCCAAGACAATACATAGCTTATGTCCACATGCCTCCTTCTCTAAACACCGTCAGTTTAACTTTTGACATGAAATAATTTTATTGTTCATTTAAATGATTCTTGCAAAATTTAAATAGAGCTTTTCAAAGTAACAGATCTACTGAGATATGTGACATGGTACTGATGGACCCCAGTATGGCCTATGCTTGCATTACTTATGCCTTTTAATATAAAGCTACATCATTACAGGGTAGCTATGTGACAATATTTCAAACTAAATCACTAACATAGTCCAATCGTAGAAGTGTGGCATCACTGGAATTTGGTTGCTCCACCTCCAAGCCCATAAACTTAACTAGTAGGGTTGGCTGAGTGTGATTACGTATATGCTATCAAATGCTACAGCTAGAGGTAACTACAATTATTTTAAATAGACTGTCTTATCATGCCACAGTGTGGACCCCCTTAGTCCTGGAGCTATACACCTGATAACTTATAACTTTTAGTTTAGGCATTTAAATGAATATTAAAATGCACTCTTGATATAATCGATATACATAATTTGTTTGATACAATAAAATTTATAATGAAAATTAAAGTGTAAAACATTATTACATGTATACTGTATACAGAGCTCATTTACCAATAAATGTTAGCTTTAAAATCTGATCACATTTTGAAGTCATCACTAGTTAATCCATCTTGATATTCGCTATAGTTGTATGCACGTTCAGGAATTGCCAATAAACTCACATTGTTAGAAATATGTTCTGTTCTTTTAATTATTTTGAATCTATTTTTTACAGCTTGAAAAGTAGCAATTAAATTGCACTGACACATGTAAACAAAGGTATGATAAAGCAGTATCACACAAAATTGAATTAAAGCCAAGGTGATCATAAGGTTTGTGATAATAGTTAGAATTCTTTTGTTACTTTGGTAGGAAACTGTGTACATTATACTAAGATTTATCAGCAAAAGAATTTCATGAATGTTTATCAGTTTATTCTTGTTTGGACGAATGTACCCAAAAAACATGCTGAAACCAACAAGGATTGCTGTTGCTAGTAGCAACCTTATATTTGATGGCAATGCATAGAAAACAAAAAGTAAATTCCTTAGAAGAATAGTCATCCCTCCCCAGAAGCAATATTTGTCTTTGTATGATCCCTTAAATGCATCCAGTAAAGGTTTAAAGTGATTTATTATTCTAAATCGTGATAAGTACTTTGTAAACAATATAATGATGTTGAAAGGAATTAGTAGCAGGAATAGGATGAGACATGTGATGAACAATATGGTAAACTTTAATCCAAACAATGGAACACTGGCATCAATAGACCACACTATTTGTTGATGGCCACTTGGTAGTTGAGTTATGGTAGAATAAGAGAACAAAACTGTCAACACAGTTCTCATAACACTGGTATAGGATAACAGAAATAGTGTAGCTAGTACAGGAAGAGATCTAGTGTATGTCCATCGCAGTATTCTAGAGGAGTAACGACTTGAAATTATAATGACAGTGGCAATAAATGCAAGATAAACAGGAAAGAACAATTGTAGGAACATCTTAACGTAACTATCCATGCCATTATAGAAACATGCTTCGATACCTAAATCCAAGTTACAAAAAGAAATGAATACTTGTAGTGGTTTATAAACATTGTCATTTACTAAGAAAACAGAGTCGTTAATGCTAACAACATTAGCATAAAATATTAGTCCATTGATAGTTCCAATTGTGACTGTTAGGTTAAGAAGGTAAAGTAATGAAACCAAGACAATTCCGGCAAGTATAACTATGATGGTGATGAATATATGTATATTAGTACATTGTTTACACCTTGATGGTCCAAATACCATACTAAGTGAATGTTGACACTGTGAACACAAGATACCAGTCCTGTTAAACTGACACTGTAAATCAGGATTAAGTAAGTTTAGATGTGATGACTGGGGTAGACAGTAATCCATTGGACAATTAGTACTGAGTAAATACTTTGTGTTGTTAGTGTGTTTGTGAACAATCCAACTGTTAGCAGGACGACCGATAGCTGACTGATTGATGTAACATGATTCAATATGAATATAGTTGTGATTTAATAAAACAGGATCACAATCACATATTCCATTTTGCAGCACAAATCCAATGGGACAAGGAAGTAACTGAACATAAAATGCTTCATAGACTTGGTAGAGATGTGGTGACACTGTCAAAAATATTTCACACATTTCTTCTGCTTCTGATACTATAGTGAAATTTATTGAGTTGGTGTAATTGAAAACAGTGACTAGTTGATTTTGGTGAGCTAGCTTACACGCTGTGGGTGGCAAAAGTGTATTATGCGTCTCTGCATATAAAATGTTACCAGACCGTTTACCACTACATGGTACACAAAGATCTACTGTCAACGTCTGACCAGGATAAACAGGTCCCAGTAAATCTGAACTACAATTAACATTTGAGTTGTTAGGACAAAGACATATTGTGGTGTGTTGGTTCATCTTATGACCGTGAAGTTGAATAACTTGTTGATTTATGGCACCGGAGTTATATCCATAGAATACAGATGTAGGTATCCACTTACAGTGAGATGTATAATGATAAAATGGAATATTACATTTTGAGACTCCATTGTGATAGAAATAATTGTGATCAAATAATTACAATAGAATCTGAACCTACATATATGAGTGTAATGAAAGATAGTAACATCACTTTCTCTAATAATAGTGTGTACAATAAATTGATATCCACTGAAAATATCACCACTAATTTTCCTTCTCCATTTTGCATTTTTCAGTATACCACAGCAGCTAACATAAAGACAGTTGTCTCACCAGATCACTACAGCATTATTATTAAGGACAATTTCTTCATGTAATAAAAATTTCATTTCTAAATGTAACAGCAGATGACTTGAAGAAAAATAAGTTCTCTACATCGTTGTAGGCAATAGTCACTGGACCTCTTAAGTGAACTATCGTAGTTTCAAAATATGCTACATTGTAGTATGTGCTGGTAACAGTTTTTGAGTAACGCTCAGGAACATTGTTCAAAATTTCAATTGGTCCTAAAATATTAACTTTAGGTAAATATCTTCCTATATGTTTGCCCATTATCTTTAGAAGAGGTACTGCATTCTGTATGAAAATGCAAAGTTCAAAATATGCTTCATTACGCATGAAATTTTGGTTATCATCAGGAAATGAGCACATATCAGCTTCATCATCATAAGCTTTTAGAACAACCAAATATGACCACTTTTCATTGTTTTTGAATGTACATTTAAAAAATTTTACTGTCATATTAAAGCGGGAAAAACCAATTATGATATGTGGTAAACGTGCACCTGTGGTTGACAGTTTATTGTTCCCAAAAGTACAGTTAAAAAACAGCACTAAATTTTTGGATAAAGAGCATTTATTTAAAATGAAAATTACCTCCCTATCCAAGTAGTAAAAGTTAGAATTCATAATAAATATATTCAATTCACTGTGTGAATTTATAAGTTTTATGTCTATTCCAGCATTTTCAGTATACGTTCCTGACGAACAACCATCATTATGACAAACAATAGATGTTGCATTTATTGTTAAAGTATGGTAATAATTATGAATACTTGACAAGTTTGTATAAAGCAATGATATTCCCTGGAAAGGCAAGTAAGAAGAGGTTGAATAAGATAAATCAATTTTAACATTATTCACAGAAGAGTTTCCTACCAAATCATACCCTTTAAAGCCATATCCTTTAAAGTTAACAGTCTGTATTGTACAAGACACACAAAAAGTAAAAAATAAATTTGTTTCAGTTTCATAATTTCGCTCATAACTGTGTGGCATATAACACTGTTGAAAGATAACATTAGCTATTAATACATTCTCAGAATCATGGATATGTATGAATGATTGTAAACAACTAACTATTACAGCTGCTGGTTGTTCTGTACCCCTAGTGGTTCCTACCATCGAGAAGTTGTACAACCCAATGAGAATTACATGTGAAGGAACATGGTGTTCTCCTGGTAGTAGATGATATTCAACATTTGACACAACAAGTAGACTATCATTTTGTTCCAAATATTGCTGAAGTGTGTAGCAAGGTTGAGATGGACATCTGACACCAGTTGAATTATCAGGTAAGACATAAAAAATACTTATGGTAGCACATATTTTTATTAGAGTGATCACTAATACAACAATCTGGCAGAGCTTCATCCCTCCATATGTATAGGATACTGGCAGTTTAACAATATGCAGTAATTGCACATAGGTTCTCCTGTTATGGTTATATAGAGATTTGTTTGTTTTGTTTCAAGATGACATTCAGCATAACATACGTAGTTGATCATATTTTTCTATAATGTGAATACATTTTGCAACAATAAACAACTCTGTCAATGAAATTATTTGTTTGGTTTTAGTTTCATTGTTTACTTATTACTTTATCTATGGGATATGTATAGTTGATCACTGTGACAACTATGTAAATACACACACATGATTATGCGTTGTATCAGATATGCTCATTTCTTGCTATTATCCTGTACGTACACCAGTCTATATAGTATATACTTGTGCCATATCACAGTTAATACTACAATTTTTATGCATCTTTGTTTAAAATGAAGAAACTTTAAAATGTAGCATGCATTAGTAAAATAATAATAATGCAGCAATTTATAAAATTGTTTGTATTTAGTTACATAGCAAGTTACAAAGTACACAAGCTTGGCATTCATGAGCATTAGCCACACAACAAGTTACAGAATTTCAGTTACTACCTCTTAGCTAACAGATGAGGTGATGGGTGCTGTGAGACATATATATTCATCTGATACATGCTCATACCATCATGTAATGATGCATATAGATGTTTGAATTCATTATAAAGAGGGCCGCACTCTTCTTTTACAGCTTGGCTGTTTTTGAGTGGATAAACAGAGGCAAGTACAAACCAACTGTCCAGAAATCACTATGATGGCAGATCAGTAGTATTTGTGCTCTAGGATTTATTTATCCTGTTCCATTTTGAGATGGCGGTTAGTAGCAAACATTGCCCCAAACATTTACACATATAGAGGGAACCTACATAGAAAAAGCTACAGATATAAAGATCAGACCTCTCTATAATGCAACATTTAATGTTCACTTGATATAATAGGGCACCAGCATTCACTTGCATACTATATAAGTATCATATTACTGACTTGTAAGTTACCATTCCATAAGGTATCCTTTGATAATTTCTTTGTTAACTTTTTAAGGGATTTAAATAACATCAGAATAAGAGCATATAAACCGAGTGCATTGTTTCAATAGATGAATATATAACTAGCTAGAGATATGGAATTAGAAGTTAGCCTGTGTGCAACTGCTAGTTATAGTGTATACTGACTGTGCATCTGTATATGGCACAAACGTCACAATATGAATTCCACTGTCATTTTACTCTGCAAGTGGATATTAAGTTAGTCATAGCCCTTTGCTATGGAGAAAAAATGCTTTATGTTTAACAGGAATGGTGCCTGGGCTGTATATAAAGGTTTATACTTTGTATGCTGACTGGTTACTTATTTAGCATGGAAATTTGATTCGGAGCTCTCCAGTCAATTATCTTACAATTGTATTTAGTGATTGTTTGTGCATATGTACATATTTTATTATCAGCATTGTCACAAGATCATTTTGTGATCAAAGGATGAACATATACACACGCATAAAACACACATAATCAAATATATAATATGCATGCTTTATCACAAACATTGGCTACTGTATGCACCCTATATGTACAAGCTGGTGCACAGTGACTCAATGACTACAGTAACTATACATAGTACACTTGATCTTATTAGTTGATACAGGCAGGCTGCCAGTATTCTGTGCTATACAGAAGGACTACCAGTTTACTGTCATGCCATCTGGTTTTGTAAAATTTTCCTGTCACATTCCAATTGTACATGGATCTTGTGCACTAGCTACAGTGAAGTGGATAAAGCAAAGAATGGTCACTCGGAGCCAAAGATTGGACAAGAACTGTGCAAATTCCTGTAACTATGGCACCATTCCACGTTCCATGCTTTACACAACCTTACTGTAGCACTATTATTAAAGAGTAATATAAATGTAAGACCAGCTGAAACATTACAGAAAACATATTATTAAATATATATATATATATATATATATATATATAGTTTGTACTTATCCAAGAGCATGCATGAATTAGTAAATTTTGAAGCATTTAAATGTTCAAACCTGTCAGTGGCTGAGTACTGTGACCCCAGACCCTTGTATCAATAACTCACTACCAAATCTGGAAACTATCTTAAATATGCCCTGATCAGGGCGGACCTAGGTTTTCCTAAAGGGGGTGCTAAGCAAGGAGTATCTATAGTGGGGACTAAGAAAACTGCCAACTGACTAGTAGCTAGCTACGTAGTACAGTGTGTGAAGCAATCTGTTGTAGCTGCTTCTCAATTTTCAAGTACAATATTGGGATATATACAGCGGTTATATTTTGCCGTTTGTTCTAAAGCCAGGAAAATGCGGAGCTTGATCAAATAAGGCTGTAGCTGTAGTAACTTTATAGATGCTAAAATTTCACAAGAATTAATTTTTAAGAAGTATTTCAACCCAAATATAAAGCTAGTTTGTATAGCTATATCTGAAACTACATACAATCTTATTCTCAGAATAGCCCTTCAAGAAGAGTTGATGTCATAACTTTTAAACAATTGGTATGGCAGGATATTGATGAGATAACATGCAGTGCACAGGACAAGAAAAACAGTTTAATTTCAGCATACACACTGCCCTTATAGAGTTTGAATGTTCTATATTAGAGTACAGTTGACTGTTCTATTACGATATTTAGCAGATTTTTGTGGCTTTACCTCTGAAATTTAATTTTACCCCCGCTTGTTGATTCCTAGAAGAGATTAGTTCTTCCTTTCTTCCTCTTTCTATCTTTTCATTGCTAGTGTGTGCTTAAGACTCAATTGCACCTTCCACTAGCTCTCTAACTAGCTAGCTAGCTAGCACATAGCAAAACTTTTGAGGGAAGTGCCTCAGCATCCCATGCACCCCCCCTAAATCTGCCCTTGTAGATCTACATATATTTTCTCTTCATAGTGCAATATTATCTGTACATAGTCCAATAGTATCAGTGTGTTAGTGCTGCTAAGGTAATGTCTAATCACTGAGCTGGACTACTAGACTGAATTTTATATTAATTTTTATGAAGTCCAATTTTGTAAGAAGAGGTTGTGCATGGATATTTCCAATTTTTTCAAGCAACATCTATAAACTAAGACTGATTTTGGTATAATTAGATTAGAGATTAGTATAAGAGCAGTTGATATAGCTTTACAGAGAAGAGATAGAAACAAACCAGAGTTTTAGTTTATGCTATGTATGTAGCTGTGTCACTAGACAAGACACTTCTGGAGCTGAGAGTTTTGATCATAACTGTGTACATGTATGCTGGACAGAGTTGGGGGTAACTAGTTACATTGTAACTAAGTTACGTTACTAGTTACTTTAAAACGTAACTATAGTAATATAACTAGTTACTTGCTTTGTAACTAGTAACTAGTTACAACTGCCTAAATAGTAACTAAGTTACAATAGCAACTAGCTAATCATGCTTTACAAGCAAGAGCACTTCAATTTTTGTGCTACAGCCACATTAAGTAGACACTTTCTGTACTGTTTGTTCTTCATGATTCAGCTAGAGTAGCAGACATAACAGTTGAAACTTAGCTGAAATGGCTACAGAATCATTATTTTCAGAAAGTGTATGTACATATAATTATTATGTATAGTTCTCGTCTTTACTTGCTCTGGGAAAAAAATCATGCTACAAAAGTTAACAAACATACAAAACTTATTTGTGAAAGTAACTAGTAATCAGATACTTATACCTTTTTTAAAAGTAACTGTACCAAAATTACATGGGATAAAAGTAACTAGTAATTACGTAGTTACTTTCCTGAAGTAACTACATAGTTACTTTCCTGAAGTAACTATCCCAACTCCAATGCTGGATATCATCACACAGTGATATTCTCATTCAAATAATCAGCAGCAATTTTAGCCTAACAATTTAACATTCATTCAATAGACTGTTTGACATTTGTTCATGCCTTTAATTTATTTACACATAATATTCACTTGCATTTAACACACACACACACACACACACACACACACACACACACACACACACACACACACACACACACACACACAACACACACACACACACACACATCACACATACGCATATAGCTACACAAAAAGCAAAATGTACACTACTGTACAGCCTTCAATAATTACATGCTGAATATGTGTCCATGTGTGGCATGCATGGACACGTGTGCTTGGTCACACTAACTCAGTGAGATTGAAACACATGCGTGTGTAAAGCAAGATGTGTGAGTCATTTGGCATGTAAAATCCTACATGAGCTATGTATCATGAATGAAGATGTACATATAGGCACCTAATGAAGTTCAAACTGCACTATCACCTCACATGCAAACACAAGAAGTGTTGGCATTTTTCTGCTTCTTAGGAGTTCCCATCAGTCATATATTTCAACATGGAGGGGTTTAAAAGTTAACAATATTAGCACTATGCCCATCTGGCCATATGGTATAGATGACAAAAATTACCAAATTTTTCTTCATGCCTTATGTACATTCTAACCACACAGTAATAATACTATAAAAACTGATAATAACTAATAACTTGACCATATATTTACAAAAATGTACTGCATTACCATATTAAGTTATACATACCTACTACACACTGTCACTGTTAGTATAAAAGAGATCACATTGTGAGGTGATCACTAGTTCATCAGTAGCTCTACAATGACTACTATTACTATTGCTACAATATTACTACTACTGGCTATTGGGATAGTAGCAGTTCTAGCTGGATGTCCTAAAGAAAATGCTCCTATTGAAAGTTGCTGTTGTCTTGGCTTCAACACTAGTGTCTTCAACAAGAGGAAATCAGGAGTGTACACCATGGTCAATTTCTGTGGAGTAAAATGTTATGATGCAGAAGTGTATTGTGACACTATCAATGGAGGAGGAGGATGGTTAGTGGTACAGAGGAGACAAGATGGATCTGTTGACTTTAACAGGACCTGGGTTGAGTATGAAGATGGATTTGGTGAACTGACTGGAGAATTTTGGTATGGACTGAGGGCCCTCCACTGTCTCACTGGTCAAGGTGGTTGGGAAATGAGAATGGACGTCAAGCTAGCTGATAGTACTAAAGTCTTCCTCCATTATAAACAGTTTAAAATTGCATCAGCTGAAGACAAGTACAAAATAACTATTGGAGGATTTCAGGGGACCACCACTGATCCAATGGCAGGTCACAATAGAATGAACTTTACCACTATAGACAGTGACAATGACCAACGGATTAATGGAAATTGTGCAGTTTTTTCACTTGGTGGATGGTGGTTTAACAATTGTTGGCATGCTGCTCCTAATAGCGTTTATCAGCGGAATAGTGGTTTTTATATTAATAACCAGTGGGTTACCTTTCTATTAATAGAAATAAAAGTCAGGCCATTTCAGTGCATCATTTAATCAACATACCAAACACATGTACTCATTGTACTATGTATATTAACTACCATCGTTTCTTTTACTTTCATAATACAGTTTGTGTATACTAGTGGCTATGAACTTTAGTATCCTTCAGAATACTATAGATTGGACATGATACCACATGTTGTTATGCATGAAATTAACATTGTATTATTTGGCAAACACTAAATTTATGTAACACACAAATGCAACGGTGCATTTATTACTCTGACAATCATGTGTAATGAGTTGTATGAATCAGGAATAACCAATAATTGTTTAAGTTCAAAACCTATATGCCTTTAACAGCCTTCTGCTTAGTAAACATTAAATGACATATACTGCATTTGTTACACTGGAAAAAAATACTGACAATATTAACTTTTAAGTGTAGCTTGCATACACATATAGCTATATGGACTGTAAGACTATATGCTGCTCAGCAATACAGCAGATAGCTAGCCAAGTTCCTAGATGTTATACTTTTACTATACGTACATACACAGACTAAATCATCTGTATGTGCATGGTGGCTGGCTATACTTTCCTGCTATATACTTTTTCTGTTAAATTTATAAATTACACTGTCATGTTGATCTGGTAGTAGAAAGCTTTAATGACCTTTTTAAAATAGAATATTAATAATTAAATCTTTCCTTATACTTATAAAAATTTAGCCTTCTGAGGTGACGATTTTGACATATGTATATGTAGTGAGACATCTCTTGTTGATATAAAGTAATAACCATCTCTCTATAGATTGCAGTACATACAGGGGCATAGCATAAACACTATAGTTTAAGTTTAAAGTTGAATTTCTAAAGATCTGATACTGCAACACCCAGACTCTTAAAATATATTATGATATTACTAATGCTCAGAAAGCAATCATAGCCAGCAACAGCTATTTTGCAACTGTTCTCAAAGATTTTCAAGTTATTGTCACTAGAAGAGGACTTGTGGTACAGAATTTCTGGTGCAACTCGTTTATACTGTGGTTGTCCTAGAGCATCTCCTTTGGAAGTTTCAGGGAATTTGTAACTCTGTTATAACTTTAAAATTTCATAGAATTAACCTGTGTTTTAGTTGCAAAAGTTACCTAAGCATCAAGTTTGGATGCAGTTTTTTTCATGATCATAACTAACAATCCCTAACCTTCTAGGTCAAATTTGCATTTTTGTTTCCTTAGTTTCTGAAATTTTTAATGTCCATCTACATGGACAAAATAACAAGAAACATGAGTTAAATAGCATACCACAAAGCAATGTACATACTTAAACACTTTGTATACGGACCACTCTGAATTTGAATTTAGATACTGGGTAGGCAGCCAGGGGCACAGCCCAAAATACATACAGTGCAAGTAAACTTCCAAAAACGACACACTCAGATTTTCTCTTTCAAAATTTTAGTTTAAAGAACCAAATTTGGAACAGGTTATCTGTACACATTTTTCATATTGTGTCACAAAATTTCTGCTTTTTGAGCACCAATTATATGCTTTATTAGAAAGTTATGTTTGAAAACTTTTGCAAGTTTGGGTGAGTCTACCAACTATTAACTAAAGCTCAAACTAGCCATAGTTGAAATAAAAAGTTCCACTGTAAAACATTTGCAATTTTATCCTTAGAAAACATGATGTAGCTAGGAAAGTATGTATTGTAAAAAATCTAGTGAACCTTTATAAGCATGGTGGCACAAGCATGGCTCTGAAATTTATGCTATAAACATGCAGTGTACACATATTGTAAAATTTCTTCTATAACAAATTATAAATTAAAGTTACAGAACTAAAAAAGAAATAGAATATAAAATTATAAATCTATTAGTATTGTAGAATCATTCCATATTTTGAGCAAACAATTTTAAAGTGCTTTTATGCATTACCTTACCAGTACATGGCTGCCTTTTTGTTGTTAATATTCACAATACACTACAACCAAAAGGTGGCCAATGATTGATCACCAATCAAACCGATTACACTTCTAATGTATCAGTACCTGGTTATACATTATAAACCTATACAGACTGTACACTAACTTTGCATTAGCAGTTGAGTATGTGTAATCCACTATGAATTATATGCCTTATCATTATAATTGATGATAATAAAGTTCTTAGCTATGATTGAAACAAAAATTTCCACTGTAAAATATTAGCAATTCTATCCTTAGAAAACATGTAAGTGTTCTAGCAGTGTTCCTTAGGTAAACCCTTAGCTGTTCCAAGTATAGTGAGGGTACATGTGTATGTGTGATGTGTTGGTAACTGTTCACCCTAAGCCATGCACTACTATTACTGTATAGTGGATGGTTTCTTATAGGATTTTCAGTTGAATACATGTGTATGATATGATGGCAAGCTTATGTTCTTGTTAAAACTCTTATACACAAGATCATGTTTATAATTGTCATAATTATGTATATATATGTACGTATTTCCTAAACTGCCTCCTTTCATTCTTTTTTGGAAGATACGTATTGCTCTGAGATTGGCATACATAGTGTAGGAGTCAAGTCCAACTAGAAGGCCAATCATGTGTCCTTGCTGTGATATCTCTTCCCATAGGAATAGATAATTGTTGGCCATTCATAATAGTAGTCTGTAGAGCAACAAGATAATGCAAATTTTTGAGGGATGTAACTTTTACGGATTTCATGACTCCTTAGTTGTTCACAAAACTTTTATCCTTGAAAATTAACAATTATCAATATTAGCTCTATGCTATACAATAGGTAACCTGAGTGATAAACAAGTGACCCATGAAATAAAACTGCAAAAATCCTAAATTTTGTTAATCCGTGAAAATTATGTAACTCAAAATTTTGTATGCATACTGTGCCTTCCAAAATGATAACAAAAATTTGCTGTTATATATTCTGATATTGTCTGAGTTCAACTTGAATTCAGTTTACTGTTTAGGTATTAAGGTGGAAAGTGCCTACATCATTTTAAATGATGATGGTGTGATCATTAAAAATGATTGGCATTAGCATCATTGCAACCATTTTCTAGCTGACCGTCATCTTTGATTTCACAACTTTTTCGCTCTGACTTTTTTGGAGGATCACACACACCCTTTTTGCACAGCTTTGGATTCATTTAATCTCTACACAGTACGTTATAGTGTTATATAGGAATTTTACAAGCTCATCATTTCTGACATGTATACGTACATTAGTCCATGCAATGTAGTGTAGCTAAAGTATAGGGATTAAATTTGCATGCAATGTGATAATGCAGCATTTAGATTTTGCTGGTTTCTTACTTAAATCCACCCATGCACAGCTGATTGCATACTAACTGGGATACATGCCTAGTTGAAAACAATTTTTGCATGCATGTATCAATTTTTGTATGAACATATCTACATATATTTGTTTGCTGCCTGTAGCTGCTAAGCATTAGCAAAACATTTAATCGTAGAAGCAGCCAGTATGCCAGAAATGAAGTCTGTGTAGAGCTTTTAAAAACTTCTGTAATAAACATGGCTTTGCTCTAAATTGCTTTGTTCTTGCCAATTCAAGTATGGCTAGAGCACCCCACCTAGTAGCTCAGTTTACAGAATGAGAAAGATATATATAGCATGTATTAAATTTATTTATTTGTGTGAATTTGCTGCAACTATAAGGAAGTACATACATGTACAAAATATACAAAAACTACAGCTAGTATGTTGGTACAGTCTACCAGCACCCAAAATTACAAAAGGGAGGTGTGGGGGTTAAATTACATCTGGAACAAGGCCACACAACATGAAAACTACAAGGGTTATGTTCATCAAATTTTTTTAGAAAGTTTGACTGAAAAGTTTAGCTCTCCAACCATTACTTGGAGAGTCTTGCTATGATATAGTTATTCCATGCAATATATGTACATATGTAGCTCCCCCATACACGTATACATCCAGAATAGATAAGGTTATTGTATATAAATGCTTTAGGTGACTATTTATGCTTTCTAGGTGAAATGTTTTCCCCTAATTACTGAAGTTCTCATAACTATAGTATTTTAGAAATATATAAGTCTCAATCAAAATTGATTGCAAAACTCCTTCTCAAGATAGCTAATATCTTTTTTCAAAAGGGGACTATAATGTATGTCTCTAGAATACTCATGTTTAGTACAGTTTACTCACATTTTGGTGCATGCTTCACACATGCCATTATGCAGTGACTTCTACCAATGCCCACATTATAATACAGTCAAATCTTAGTTCTGCACATTAATATACTACCAAATATGTATGATGTCTTTAAAAAGTGCTTCACAAAAGATGTATAGTATGAACTTTGATTACGTAGTAAAATAACATTGCTTTAGATTTTGAATATTGCTGTACATGAAAGCTTGACACAGTATATGGTAGGCATTTATAACCATATTTGGAAACACCAATAATCAATTCTATATTGGGCTGCAAGTGAACTGTGTAAACTCTCATGTAAATATTCATTGTATACACTAGTACTCTTCTCATAGCAGACATAGCTAACACATTCCAAAAATGTGCTAAACTAACAACAACTTAATTGTACTGACCATATATGTACAAGAAGTATCAAATTACCATAGCTAATAAGCTATAATACATACACATACGTATACTACACAATGCCACTACTAGTATAAAAGAGATCACAGTGATCTTGGTACAGTGTATGATAAGTAGAATTCTAGAATGACTATTGCTACTACAATACTACTACTGGTTCTGATTATAGTACCACTCTCAAGTGGTCAGCAGGCAAACAGTGATGATGGTACTCGTCTCATCAACAACTGTTGTAATCTAGGCTATGGTCGATTTACCTTCTCCAAAAACATTAGAAGGTCAGGAATTTATGTCATTCCCAATGTCTGCAGGGATGATCATTTGAAGGCTGAGGCTTATTGTGACACTATCAATGGAGGAGGAGGATGGTTAGTGGTACAGAGGAGACAAGATGGATCTGTTGACTTTAACAGGACCTGGGTTGAGTATGAAGATGGATTTGGTGAATTGACTGGAGAATTTTGGTATGGACTGAGAGCCCTCCATTGTCTCACTGGTCAAGGTGGTTGGGAAATGAGAATGGACATTAAGTTGGCTAATGGCACTGAAGTCGTTCTCCATTATGATGAGTTTACAGTTGCACCAGCTATAGACAAATATAAATTAACTGTAGGAGGATTCCAGGGAACCACCACTAATCCAATGGCAGTACGACACAATGAAATGTCCTTTACCACAAAAGACAGTGATAATGATCAACATCGAAGGAACTGTGCTCTGGCTCAAGGTCCTAGTAGGCCAGCGGGAGGATGGTGGTTTAAAGATTGTTGGCACATTGCTCCTAACCTCTTTTATGAAGACAGAGCTAATGGTATTTACATCAACGACCAGTGGCCTGGTCTTGTATTTATAGAGATAAAGATCAGGCCATTTCAATGCAGCATCTAACTCTTAGTGTTATAATCAGGATATTTATTTACTTTGCACACTATCAATGTTCTTGAGACTTTTTATCCACACATTATGTATACGATATCCTGTATCATGTGTCTTATTACCATTTGTTTCTGTACTAAACTGTTCTTGAAACAACTGAAGTTGTCTTACCTGAAATAGTAAATACCTTATACTTATATCATGTGTCTCAAAGTACTTATAATAATATTAGGTCTTATCACCATACTGGTGATGAAAGTTGTGTGAATAAACATGTTGATCACACACACACGCACGCACGCACGCACGCACGCACGCACGCACGCACGCACGCACGCACGCACGCACGCACGCACGCACGCACGCACGCACGCACGCACGCACGCACGCACGCACGCACGCACGCACGCACGCACACACACACACACAAAAGCACAGAATATTGAGATAATGTATGTAAAGTTGTAGATTAGTTCTAAAACATATCATTACTAAACCATGTAATTAGCTAGGGGATCATCCATTATTTTCAGTATTTTAGTTTTTGCAAAACCCATCCTGCACACTTTCAAAAATGCTGCACTACACAAAGAAATAATTTTAGCACTAGAGTACTAGTGTTTGGCTAGAGCATTAGGTAAAAGGTGGTGGAAGCTGAGACACAGCTACATGGAGTTTGCATGTGATTGCTTTGAGGGGACTGGCTATACATGGCTCCAGATAATTGCTATCAACATTTTGGCAATGCCTATGTTCAGGACCAGACTTTTGGAAAGGGAGGGGTCAGAGTAATAACAAATTTATACAGTAGTGCTATAACTATAGATGGACATAGCTACATGCAGCTGCTGACAAATCTAACTGAAAAGTTCAAATAGCTATAAGTGTATATAGCATGTGTTAAAGAAATTACATAACCTCTTATATACAGTTGCCTGATTGTACATGCATGTACACAACTAACTATGAAAAGCTGCTGTCTTTCAGATGTATAATTATACAGAAATGGCACACTTAATAACAAGTATATATATATATTCAAAGTGTTTTGTGTGAACTGATCGTATAGCTACAGTGTGTTGTGAGTGAACCAAGTGATGCAACTAGATATGCACAAAGTTCGCTGCAGTGCATGCGTTCTGCTGCGACTACTAATTAGTAGAAAAGGCACCTTAGAAGAGGGTCCCATTTACGTTCCTTATGAGTTGTGCATAATTAAGCTTCACTATAAGTAACAAGTAACACTATATGAGAACGCTTCAGTATAAGTAACACTATATGAAATACAGGTGGGTATATTGAATTGTGGGTTTTAAATAGCACATGGACATGTTGTTGGAGCTTATACAGCTTTCACACAATAAGGATTGTTGATGCTCAATATAACGTTATATATGGTGTAGGTAATGTCACACTGATAACTGAAACATCACTGGATGAGATTTTAATGTAATAGCTATAGCATATTAAAAGAATTAATGGAGGGTGTGTGTGTGTCCTTCCTTCCCTCTGCCCCTAATCCACCCCTACATGCGTAACAAACAGCATGAAAATTAATACTTATCATTCATGCAGCTAAAATATAGCCAGCTACTGATGTAAAACAAGCAGAGCATGATGCAACATATTTTCTTTATAGGGAATAGACTATATTGGGGAGAACTTACAATTATTCATACACTGTAATATTATAGTAATCTCTAATCAATGTTAACAAGAGTTCTCATGTCTATTTTTATAGCTATGCACTCCGCCGGCTTGGCAAGTTCAATGGTAAGGTCTGGCCCTAGTGTGGGTGAGCTTATAGGCCACTCCAAGAAAATTCCTTGTTTCCCATTTCATTGTCCTCAAAAATACATGCAGGTGGGTGGTTCATTATCCATTATTCATCATAGATTTTCCACTAATTATTGAAATTCATAACTAATTACAGGTAAGAATACATATGGTAGAAATGTTTACACTAAGAACCTGAACAGTGAAAAGCTAGCTAAATGTATATAGTGTTGTAATTGTAAGGCATTTTCATTTTAGTTAAAGTTATTGTTATTGTAAGGTTCCAAAAATTAAATTAGTTACATAGTTATTAATTGTTAACAATAAGTCAACCCATAAAGTTATTGTCATTGTTGTGTACTATTGTTATTTGTTACTGTTATTGTTTTTGTATATAGCTATGGCATGTAAGAATTAGTTTGTAAAATGAAATCTCTAATAACTGAGTAGCGTCAGTGTTAATAGCAATTTTCCTCATTAAACTCTGCTCTGCATGGCTTCAGATTCTAAGCTGCAGGTGCATATATGTGTATGCTTTAAACTATAAAGTGACATCCGACTCTGAGGCTAAAATGAGTAAGATGTGCATGCTATATGTAAGAGTGGCATCCTTTTCTATTAGATTTTTTCTGTTCTAAGCGGTGCAAAATTCCATAAAATTGGCAATTTGGTTACCGTTTATGTAGGAGGTATTCTAAATGTTTTACATTGATATTAATGACGAGAGAAGCTGTTTTTGTCATGAATTGGAATACACAATGGAAAACTAGATATGAGATAACTACAATGCAAATGAATGTGTGTGTGTGTGTGTGTGTGTGTGTGTGTGTGTGTGTCTCAAACGTAATGTGTGAGAGCTGTGTTCTGTGTATATGCTTTGAGATTTAAAGTACTATGTTATGTAGAAATGTGGCACAAGGATCTAGGTGGATTTTGAAGGCATGTAGGGTTTAGAACATTTTGCTAGGCAGGTGTCTAGCTAATTGTTGAGAAAAATGATCCAGCCGTATGCATTGTGCCCAACAAATCAAAGCATGCATGGTGCAATCTGTTGCAACCTAGTATGAGGTACATTTTGAAAGTATAACCAATATTTAAATAAATTATTCATGATCAGGAGTGTTTAGCTGTTTTGAACAAACTGCTTATGACTGTTACAGCTTTTGTGCATAACTTGTACTTAAGTATCCCATATGATCTTATTAATTTTATGATCTGGTATTCTGTTGTAAATAAGTCAAAAGTGCATTGCTATAAATCCATTGCCAGTGCAATAATTTTCCTAATGTTACAAAAAGATTTCAGAATTCTTGTTTATATAATATTGTTATTAATTGTTATGTTGGATTAAAATATTATTAGTTATTGTTTTGTTATTGTTAGCAAAATTTTAAGCTGCTACAAAAATTATTTTGGATTTAGTTAGCTATTGTTTAACAATTACAACACTACTTGGCTAAATGGGGTTTCTGAATGCTAAACTAGTTATCTGTGACGGATCCAGATGGGTTTCTGGGGTTTCGACAGAAACCCCCTTTTAAATTTTAAATTTAGCTCAGTGGCAGTATAAATACATAAACATTGTTGCACTGACAATTTGTCATAGCAAGGCCGGAGGAGACGCTCAGGGCGAATTTTTTTTTGGGCAGACTTTCAACTTCGAAAATTTTCACACATTATTTTTTCCGGATAATGTTGCGCATGCAATACCGGATACTATAACTTCGTCACTCAAAAACACTTTGTTTGCTGCGAGGGGTCCGACACTTCGTGAAATCTCGTACGCTCCCTACAGTAGAAATCAGAAATCAAGCCTCTAATCTCCGTGTTTCTCGGTAAATTGGAGAAGATTTCCCGTAAACTATAGCTTGCGTGGGCGGAAAACAGCAGAAATCAGTCTAGAAATCAGAAATCACAGTAGAAATCTGGAAATCTCGTACGCTCTTTCCGAAGTGTCGGACCCCTCGGTTTGCTGGGCCTCAATGTCGCGTTGTCGTGTTCTCCGCCAGGTTGACAGTAGAAAAAAAAGGGCGAAATATGACTTTAGAGGAAAGGTGGTTTTCACAGGCTAGCTGTTTCAACTCAGTGATTGTCAATGGCGTCTCGCATTTTATATTAGCTAATACTTCGCAGCACAGAGCTACCCGGCAGTATCTGATTCACAGCTATTGGTGAAACTGATTGGCATGTGAGTGTGAAGCAGCTTGTGTTTACTAAATAAATGGACTGAGGATTAATCCACTGTCTTGTCTTATTAAATTTAACACTTTTTCTTTCCTTGCCATGCCCACAACTGACTACTGTGTAGATCAGATTTGTGGTCGCATTTTAGTCCGAGGATTCACATACTTGTCTCTTTTTTGTTGTACACATTCATCGTAATCATGATGGTCTTCTAAATGGTTCTCTCAGCTGATCTGTCATATAGTCAACCGGCAGGGATCATGAATTCTATAACTGAACAAGGAATATATTATAATATGGTCCTATAAAACCTTCTGTGACCTGGATCAAGATGTTTGATCTCATCCAAATCATTATGGTACCTTGATCGCTTGACTTGCTAGTGTAAAGCATATTGTCTTGTGCTCTTTTGAGGACTTGATTACTTAATGCAGTACAAGCTAACCTCTTGATCGCTTGATTAAATTTTAATACTGGTTGCGGATGGTTCTGCAGGAGTTATTGGTGTAGTGACTATACCATACTGAACAAGCAGCTGTGCTTTTGATTGCGTGTTGTCTTGTTATTTGTCAGAAAGAAACATGAATTATGTGTTATTGTCATAAGAACTAACTTCAAGTTCTTAGAGACTGATATCTATTTCAGTCATATAGCACCGTCACAATATATAGGAAGTAACATTTCTCAGCATTTGCCACTCAGCCCTACGGAGATGGCGGCTGATTTTATGTTTATTGTGTTATAGATATTACTTTATTATTACTACATGTATGTAATGATGTGGTCATCACTTTGTGTGATGATCTGTGATCACATGTGTATTGAGTGTGTTGTTCTTAATTTATAGGTGGATTCACTTCAAGATTGCAAACGACTGGTTTTTATGAAACCAACATCTAAACGAGAGTGAGTCCATGATCACGTGCAGCTGAGATGACTGCAATGAATTTGAGACAGGAATAAAGATCATGTTATATTCAATATATAGTTTGGCTTTACTATATAGACTGTGAGTTAAGACAGCAACAATTGGTCTGTTTTTGTGATTTTTTGTTTTCATCAAAAATTTCCAAATGTGGAGTGTGGGTGGACAGGTTGCATATATCATTACCATTGTCCATTATCACACTATGTCACAACAGCTTGGCCATGCCCAATTTTGAAAAGATTCTGGGACATTTCCAATGTATAGTCTCAATTCATGGCATTTCTATCGTCTGTTTGACACATGTAGTCAACTTCTTACTTGTAAAATTCTGTAAATATTAGGGCTCACTGCACAAATCTGATGATCTAATAGGCATTTGTTAACACTCTGCAGTGCATTGTGTACTTTTGTACAACATGGCAATTTGAATTACTGACCTGTGTATGTTCAATTGTTCTTGTTATTCAAATATTGGTTAAATCTGCAATATAGCTAACAGGTATTTCGTGCAAAAGCGAAATTACCCACTAGTATGGTAAGTCATATAGCATGCAAGAATCACGTATGCATGATTATTGTAGTCCACAGAGGCACAGATGTAATTATACAAATTGTTGACCTATTAAATGGGTGACTAGGGGTTGCTTTGCAGGCTAATATAACAGCAAGAGTGAAAAATAATATCATTCAATCTTGATAATAGTTCTACGTGTATGATCAATCATACAGTTCCAGTGAAACTCCTCTGGATTTTAGGCACCCTTTTTTTGGAGGACATTTGTCTAGGTCCTATATCAACAGCTGTAGTACAGTGAAACCACACTTAGCGACCACCTCATTACACTTTGTTATGGTGGTCCCATCTATGAAGCCCAGATCTATTTTCCATAATATCTCATTGATTTAATTTTTGTTAGTAACCCCGGCAGCTACTTTCTGTAGGACCAAACTGATGAAATTAAAGCATCCAGTAATTGAGCAGGCATTTAACCCAGATTAAATAACAGAAAGCCGAAATGACTAAAATTTTATTTTCACACGTACTATAGTTGATCAATAAAGGAAAATTTCTTTATCATGCTTGTCATGATACGTAGTTGACCTATTCTACTGTAACAGTTCTCAAACTTTTATGAGAAACCTGCATACTCCATGTCCAATAAATTTAGCTATCAAAGCTACACTTATTCTGGAATTGTACTCAATTCTTAATTGAGCTTATTTATTTCGCTTGCAGTCATTTCTGACTTATGCCTATACTGTATGTTTCATCTCTACCCAGCAGTAGTGTACTAGCCATTATGATAGTGTAAATCACAGTGCTAAAGGCCACCCCATTAATAGGGCCACCTATTTAGGGTCCCAAAAGTGGCCCCATTTAAAGAGGTTTCACTGTAACTCTTAACCGAAGTAAATGTTTTTACA
The DNA here is from genome assembly GCF_963678975.1 of Dysidea avara. Classification (NCBI taxonomy): domain Eukaryota; kingdom Metazoa; phylum Porifera; class Demospongiae; order Dictyoceratida; family Dysideidae; genus Dysidea; species Dysidea avara. The sequence goes on from NC_089274.1 coordinate 44,648,514, forward strand.
AATGACAAAACAAATTGCTGATCTTAAAGGGGTTTCATTATATACAAATAGCTAGTTTTATGTCTTGTACAGGAGCAGTAATAATATGAGTCAAGGCATGCTTGGAACTTTTAATGACATAGTGCATGAATAGTATATGTACACCTTAACCATGCAGTGTAACCACTCTGTAACGGACAGTTTGAGACCAACTTTACTGATACCTACAAATGTTTCATTATAAGGTTAAATTTATAGTGGAGAGTGCTTTAAGAGAGGTTCCACAGTACTATGATGTGAAAATCCATTTAGCATTTCCACTTCCTTCAGATGTATACAATGCAAGTGAGGGTCAATACTGCTCATCCAGTTGACCCACCAAGCCAAATAGAATTTTAAAAATCAGGTGGTCATTTTGGCACAATGTCCACAAGTTCCAAAGCTTTGTTAGCTAGTTCTACATTCATATAGCATCATTATATAGGATGTTACCAACAGAAGTATTGTCTGCAAGAGAAGTAAATGAGTAGGTACAAGTACTCAAGTATCAAACAGTACGATAGTACTGTTTAAGTAGGGATCGGGGTGGATTTGGCGCGCGCCTCAAATTTCGATCCCTCAAAAATCATCCTAGAAATATCTCACACAGCAAATAAACCTTTTACTAAAGAGTCTTCAAGTTTCTAACTTTATTTCTAGCGTTATATATCAGGAAACGACTAGAAAAGTGCTGGAATTTTATTTCTAAAAAATCGCTAAAACAGAAATTTTCGTCTGCCTGCCAGCCTGCCTGACCACATTCGCAAGGCTACAGGCCAAACGAAGCAGCGAAGGATCACCATTCTTTGCCACAATATTTAACTCGCTGCTGGGATGTGCCTTTTCGGGTTCCGACGAGTGTCTGCCTTCTGCGCTTTGCCTTTCTTTTTATCTTCAATTACGGATCGTCTTCTTCTTTTCCAGTCATGGAGGCGTTAATATAATTCGTATCGACACTTTCCTTAGAGCAGCCGTATTCGGACGCCACAAAACTAATAACGGATTCCGTACTGTAAGGGCAAGTAGATGCCTGTATAGCAACACTTGCAAAGCGATCAAACAGCCTAGTGAAGTAAGAACACACTGCCACGCCCTTATCAATCAGAGCGCGCGCTCGTACTTAACGATCAGTGGACCACGCCCATTATTAATGGTCCAGCTACTAATTGTAGAAAACAGGAGATAGAAACCCTGCATGCCTTTCAATTTAGTAATTGAGCAGCTTGCATAAAGCAAGCAGCAAGATCGAGATACTCTAATAGAGCAGTCAGTGCCAAAGATCAATAATAGCTATATATACCTATACCAAAAAAAGTTAACAAACTAGTGAATTTAAAAATTGTTAATTTAGAAATGGAAGTAGGGATCAAGCGATAAAAACTACTGAAACAAGTGATTTGAATGATGGCAACTATTACAACATAGCTTTGTGGGGAAATCCCTACTTTGGCATTGAACATATATGGTGACGTGGTGAGATGCCAATGTAAGGATTTCCCCACAAAGCTATGTTGTAATAGTTGCCATCATTCAAATCACTTGTTTCAGTAGTTTTTATCGCTTGATCCCTACTTCCATTTCTAAATTAACAATTTTTAAATTCACTATTTTAACATGCATAGTCAATGATTGATAAGTGGGTGTGGCTCAATCCAAGTTTAACCCAAGCAGCTGCAACAACCCATAAGTGGCCATTGCACCCTCGCTTGACGTCATTCAGACTACCATAAGTGGATGTGATACTATGCATACAGTAGCGTACAATGTAGGTGTAGCTTGCAATAAATAAGCTTGACAAGATGACCTCCAAGTAAAATATGAAAAGTAGGTGTACTTTGAAATTTCAAATGACAAAATTAACAGTATCTGAGAACTGATACAAATTGTGCATAGCTATGGTAAACCTCATAATTTTCTTTTCTATCTCCCACATTGCTTTTGGTTGGACAAGAGATACATACGGTGATACCAAAAAACATCCACGTGCACTATAGCTGTCACAACAATGGACTATAATTAATAGAAGTGAATGTAAATAAATTCTTTATAGCCGTCAGACACACATTACTAAGTGAAAAGGACAAGATGTACAGTCAGGAAAGTAACTAAAATACTTCTGCTGATACAAGTTTGTTAAACAAGTTTACCATAAGTTAAACACTTGTAGCAAATAACTTGCTCTACATCTACAGTGGAACCTCTCTATTATGGACACCCAGAATTTTTGGCCATTATTTGCTGTACAGTGAAACCTGTCTATTACGGTCATCATAGCAACAAAATTTTCTGACCTCATTAAGGAAGTGGCTGGTCACTTGTACACAGTTGGCACATGTGGGGATTTTTATAATGGCCAATTTAGACAGGTGACCTCTTTATGCAGTGACCTGATTAGACAGGTTTCACTGTATTATAGAGGTTTTCCTCTTTCAGAGGTAAAAAATGTATTAACCAGACCAGTTGGGACCAAAATGTTTGTCCTTATTATGGAGGCTTTTTCTATTGTGTCCTTAATTCGGGGAGTTTGTTAAGAGTTTGTTAGGATTTTTTATATTCAGTCTCAGTACTAGCTATATCTTACTGTTGGTAGTAAGTAAAAGTTACTCTCAATTACACGCTACTCATTCACCACTGGATAAAACAGGTATACCAACAATCAAAGCTGTAGGGATTTCTGTATCGGCCTTCTTTAGAACTATCAAAAATTATGATCTTGTGATATACTAGCATATTAGATACAGACATAGGCAAGGTGGAACAGTATGCAATGAGGTGGGCATAAGAACAACACAGCAAAAGTACAATTGGATGCACCCGTAATAAGAATAAACCATCTGCTATATAACAATAGACCATAGCCCATCAACAAATAGTCGTGCTTTCCAATACATCAAAACACACCAGTGTAATTTTAATATACATTAAAAGTGCTTTAATCATTTCTCATGTTGTTGTCTTTACCCACAAGTGCTCAACTATTGAATATACCATCTTTGTTCCTGTCTCAAATTCATCGCAGTCATCTCAGCTGCCTGTAATCATGAACTCACTCTTGTTTAGATGTTGGTTTTTTTGAAAGTCAGTCGCTTGTGATCTTGAAAAGAATCCACCTACAAATTAAGAACAACACACTCAATACACATGTGATCACAGATCATCACACAAAGTGATGACCACATCATTACATACATGTAGTAATAATAAAGTAATACCTATAACACAATAAACATAAAATCAGCCGTCATCTCCGTAGGGCTGAGTGGCAAATGCTGAGAAATGTTACTTCCTATTGTGACGGTGCTATATGACTGAAATAGATATCCGTCTCTAAGAACTTGAAGTTAGTTCTTATGACAATAACACATAATTCATGTTTCTTTCTGACAAATAACAAGACAACACGCAATCAAAAGCACAGCTGCTTGTTCAGTATGGTATAGTCACTACACCAATAACTCCTGTAGAACCATCCGCAACCAGTATTAAAATTTAATCAAGAGGTTAGCTTGTACTGCATTAAGCAATCAAGTCATCAAAAGAGCACAAAACAATATGCTTTACACTAGCAAGTCAAGCGATCAAGGTACCATAATGATTTGGATGAGATCAAACATCTTGATCCCGGTCACAGAAGGTTTTACAGGACCATATTATAATAGTTTGATAAATCTGAGGCTCCTTCCTTTAATGTACATATTTGAACTTCAAGACATACTGTTTGCTATTAAATCTATCAAATCACCAACTGATCAGTTCAACATCAATAACTACATCACTTTCAACTCTACCAATACTAGATCAAGCTCCAGCAACAAACTCTTGTTACCTCAACATCTTAACAACACATCACGACATTCTTATTTTCATCGTTTACCATCCCTGTGGAATGCCATACCAATTCTAGACCTAAACATGTCAGTTTATTTGCTGAAATCTAAACTGAGATCATATCTGTGGAACCATTTCCTGACTAACTTTGATGAGAACAACTGCACTCTACATTACTTGTGTCCATGCTCCAGAAGTCACCAAACTAAACCTCCAACTACCACTTATAATCTTAACTATGTAACTGTATAATTACTTAAGTAGTTAGTATTAATTGTACGTATTTTATGGCTGTTGGTTGCTACCAACAGACCTTTGGTGTTTTTTTAACACCATAAAGCCTAAATAAATAAAAATATATTCCTTGTTCAGTTATCTAGAATTCATGATCCCTGTTGACTATGACGGATCAGCTGAGAGAACCATCATTATTTAAATTTAATAAGACAAGACAGTGGATTAAGGCCACTCCAATTGGTAATTATGTTTCTGGAATTTTAGGCGCGGTCGGGCGGAGTTCAGCAACAAAGAAGTGACTGCTCAAATAGAGTATTTTTTGTGATTTATTGACTGTTCTATTAGAGTATATCGATCCGTACTATGCATTCTGCCCATTTCTTGCAGGTTTTCAGTCACTGATAAAATGCAAATTATGACACCTTAGATAGTTAGATTTAGCATACTTGTTGCAGCCCAACAATTGTTTCTGAAATCCAGGTTTTCCAAAAGGCTGATGCGGGCATTTTACCCATGTATTTCTGAAATTTCACATTCTCCAAAATAGGATGCGGGCGGAGGACCAGAAACATAATTACCAATTGGAGTGGCCTAATCCTCAGTCCATTTATTTAGTAAACACAAGCTGCTTCACACTCACATGCCAATCAGTTTCACCAATAGCTGTGAATACTGCCGGGTAGCTCTGTGCTGCGAGGTATTAGCTAATATAAAATGCGAGACGCCATCGACAATCACTGAGTTGAAACAGCTAGCCTGTGAAAACCACCTTTCCTCTAGTCATATTTCGCCCTTCTTTTCTACTGTCAACCTGGCGGAGAACACGACAACGCGACATTGAGACCCAGCAAACAAAGTGTTTTTGAGTGACGAAGTTAGTATCCGGTATTGCATGCGCAACATTATCCGGAAAAAATGTGTGAAAATTTTCTAAGTTGAAAGTCTGCCCAAAAAAAATTCGCACAGTCCGGCCTGAGTCGGACCAATAATCTGGAGTTGAACCAACTAGCTGACCAGCTCGAACTACATTACTCATGCAATCTTTGGACGACCACATCTACATGTAGCTACGTACATTTTACAGATGTTATTGAAAATGCATGACACGAGTAGTTACCTAGCCTAACTAAAGCACAGAACTACACGTATAGTACCTCCGATTACCTTACAGTACAGCATAGCATTCGTATCGTTCGTACAGAAATAATTGTGGGTTCTACGTACAGTATCACGTGTGCTGACAGTTGGCATTTATCACGTGTAAGGCAGGTGCCTTTGATTCTAAACCAGCACACTTATATCACAATTCAATCTTCATAAAATAATCATTAGCATTCCTTGGCTTGTCTCTCTTGGCTTCTTTTACTACAAACCCGGCAGATGACTCATTCCGCGGCAAGAAGCTGTACGCCCATACATTACATGGTGGCCATCTGGATGAGATGTTGAGTAGAAATCACTCCTCTTCAACTACCCACTCGTCCGGTCGAGATACTGAGCAAACTCTCAGCCTCACCATAGATATTTAACCCCCCGGCCTCACCCACATCGCGCCATTTTCGAATACTGATTGGTCTCGTGACTGTCCACCAGTATATTTACGTGATGATCCGTTCACTTCATACAAACCAGTACAGTAGTATACTGTATTTTTGTAGCTGTGTAGCTTTTTATTGTAGCTGTGTGAATTCACTGTATAGTAATTATATCCTAGCTAAAGGGGGCCATGCTGCATGGGTTCCTGTGAAATTTGGGGGGAAAGTTGCAAGTTGCTAGCTAGTTTTACTTTAAAATTTAGCATCAATTTTAAATTTTAAGGCATTTTCAAGCCTTTAAATTGCAAAAATTCTGCAGCTCCTGGGGGTTGCACCCCCCAGATCCCCCTTGAACTTCTAATTGCTAGCTATAACTAAACGAACCATACAGCAAGTTTCATGCTGTGTGCCCTGTATGTCAGGTCTACAATTATACATAGTATAGAAAGTCTGAAGAACGACAGATAGGCTTGAGCATATTTATACAGCTAGCTAGCAGTGAAATATCACTAAAATTGTATATCTGAGTGTCTAATTTTCAAAAATTTCCTGTGGGGGCATGCCCCCAGACTCCCCTATAATGCTCATGCTTTGCACTTCGCACACTGTACAACAGCTCCTCTCTCATTGGCATGTAGCTATATAGCTAGTAGCAATTTCAACATTATAGTCAATGGCCTGACCAACTCAATTTTCCCTCCTCCGGCCCTGCATAGCAAACAACTATATACCACTGTATTTCAGTAGCATGCATGCAGTTGCACTTAACTAACACCATTTATAGCTATTAAACCCTCAGCAACACTTCACTTTCATCTCCCACTGCATTAAAAACGATCGAGATACTCTAATAGAGCAATCATGTAACTAATCTAATAGAGCAATCAAAGCTACAGCTTGTATTCACCATATTTGCCCTATATTTAGCTATAGTATTTACAGTTTAAAGCATTGGATTTATTGTAATTGGTAACTAAAAATAACTTAAATCCGATCTCAGAACTTCTAAAATCTCAAAATTTCCGGAGAAATGTCATCAGATGTCTTATTCAGCTATTACTATACCAACTTTCAGAAACTCCCTTTTAAAAATCCTAGATCCGCCACTGGTTATTGCTATGCAATCACAGGATAAATAATGAATAAAATGTTCAGCTGACAGCAATAATGAATCGGGAAATGGAATTTTCTAAGACTAAGTAAGAGTGGCCTTAGTCTGGCGACGCTTTATGGCAAGGGGCGGGCGCTGTCAGTGATTCTGAAAGTGATTGAGTGGCCTCAGTTGATACGGATAGCTGGCTTCAGTTGGTACTAACTGCCACCACACGTCCTATGCTATGACTGACTGAGCTCACTGAAGATCTGAAGATCATTGAAGTGCGTCGTGGAGTTAGAAAAACCCGGCGGTCCCTGTCTACTTGCTACTTGCTGACAACAATACGGAGTACGAATCAAGAATTGAACTACAAGTATGAAGAATCTGCTAAGTCTTCCAATGGAGTTGCTAGTTTATATCGTGTCGTTTTTAACAACATATGACAAGGCAAAGCACGTGCGACACACGTTTCACGGAGATTACGAAGTGTGTGTAAAACACCCTCACTGTGGAAAGTGTTTGTATGGCCTTATTACCACAGTGGTGAAGAAAAGTTGTGTGAATAACGTGTTGAGGGTGAATGGACCACACGTGAATCGGTTAGCCTTTCCACATCACGTGACACTACCAAAGTTGTTTAAAATGTTGAAGCAATGCAGCAATCTGATAGAGCTTAGTCTACCAAGGATTGTGTTAGAGCCAAAGCAGCTAGGTAAGGTTTTACAGCACGTGAGACGGCTACAAAGACTGGATATTCAATGGAATACGAATATCAAACAATTACTTCAGGTGGTTGGTGTAAACTTGAAAGAACTCACTATCAGAGTGAAGCCATACAAAGGATTCTACACACCTGTGTCAACTAATATTGATTCATTTTTACATTACTGGATGTCAACTGGTTTTTCTCCACAAAATTTGACCATTGTTGATAGCTTCCAGTACAACTGGGTTGGAGCTCTGTCTCACTGTTGGTATACTTCAAACTCCAGGTCACCAGCTGGTCGTACTGGCCATATTAAAGTTTACAGAAGTTTGAAAGCTTCATTGCATATGTATCCTGTGTTACCAGAATTTCAGATAGATTTTGGGGGAAGCGTAACACAACCTTATGTGAAGCCTGGCAGTGTTGGTTTACTGCTGGAATTGGAAGGAATTTATTTAAACTTAACTGATAGTAAGTACAGTGGTAAGGCAGTACAGATGGTAAAGTTGATGTCAATTCATTCAGTTATGTGTAAAGATAGTTTTAATCACAGCATCACTAATCTTCAGTCTGTAGTAGAATTTGATGTCTCTTGTTGTAGACTGTGTCCCGAGCACCTCAAACAAATAGGCATTACTTGTCCAAATCTCCAGCGACTTAACTTAATGCAAACTACACAACATAGTCATAGGGGAATTGAAGAACTTAATACACTCTGTCTAGCAAACTTAGATGGTCTAAATACTATTGCCAGTTGCTGTCACAACTTACAAGGACTAAGCCTGTTAGGTATACCAGTAAAAGAGGTTGAGAATCAGACACGATTTTGGGAAATATTGAGTGATATGAGGCTTACCCACCTGGCGGTAAATTTGTGTATGTTGCTACCTTCTGCAAAAAATGAACAAAAGTTGATCAGCTTACTTAAGAAATGTTCTAGCCTACAAGCTTTAGAATTGACATCATGTTGCAGTGAATGCACACGTAAATTGACAGACAAGAGTCTATTCATACTATCCCAGTTCCCATCACTCATTCACTGTGTGTTCACCACACATAGTCACCACTGTAGCACTGTTTTACATGATATACTGATCAGTTGTGGGCAGTTAAAGTGTTTAAATTATACCGAGAGTGGCAGTACTGTTCATTCTTTCTCAGTTATAGACACTTGCAACCTCCTACAACAATTATGCATTTAATTCAGGTGTTTCTGACATCCCCGTTGCTTTTATGAGTAGCATATCAGCTCATGGTGGACTGATACATGTTGTGTTGTGTGTGAAGACAGTGACCAGTGATGGTATTACTGTACTTGTTGTGAACTCTCCTAATCTATTGACACTTCACGTAAGTATGTATGATGGCATTTTGGATGATAAAGAAAGACCAATTCAACCAGAAGAATCCATGGTTAACCTGCGACAGATGTTTTCTCACAGAAAACTGTTCAAATTTGATGGTTGCATCCTTAAATCTCATCGTAAACCAGACGATTTCATTTTTAATCAAGAAAAACAGAAGTGTTACACAGATCTGTTCTCATTGTGGAGTTAAAATGCAAACAAAGGGACACTACATGTGTACAACTATTGTGTCTGTAGACTTGTATTACTATGTATAGCTACTAACAAAATTGCATTTACATGTTATAGACATATAATATAACCTTGCAAGTATGTTTTGAACGAACTATGTGTACTCTAATAGAACATACACTTTAATAATGGTGTGATAAATCACTAGCAAACTGTAGGATGTATCTAGTCATAGATGACAAGCAGTCACTTATAAAAATTTAACATCTTCATATTATGCAGTGTCCAGTAGCTTGAATGATATGATGCATATGCACAAGCAGATTTAGCTACAGATGTGAAACTTGTGAAAATGCAATATAGGTATAACCAGTACAGCTATTGTGTTAAGCACTCATTCAAAGCAAATAGTGTGCAATCATTGTCAAACCCCAACAGGCACATCTCAAAAGTGAATGACGTATTGTGACTGTACAATTTGTCATTAGCCTTTATAGCTTTGCAAATGTACAGAAAAAAAAATAACATGCAAATATATTGCATGTCTCTATAAATGAGTGCTGAACACAATGCTATAATTTGCTAATGTTGTTAGTGATGCAGTTCAATTGAGCAGTGTGTATAACCAAGATACATATGAAGTCATTAAACAGAGCATTAGTTTATTTATTATATATCAAATTGAACCAAAAGGCTATGCCTGCACAAGAGGGCAGGGTCTGGGAGGCACAGATATAAATATAAGAACATAAAAAGGACCAAATAATTTTAATTTGTAAAAAAAATTCTAGCAAGATACACAGTTTAGCATGCCCATGAGTTGGTGCCGCAGATGCAAGTTTTCATACTCAGTGGTGTTACTTATGGTGACTGTTCTGTTAGAGTATCTTGATATTGTGTATAGTTTTTATTTATTTGGGGGGGGGGGGGGGGGGGGGGGAGGGAGCATGTACTCCCTGCCTTGTGTTTTGCACACACATACAAGACACTTAAGTAATTACATATAATATAAGCAAAAAGTTGTAACAAGAGTACATAATAATAAAAAAGAGAGAGTGTCCTACTAGTATAGACTCCCAAAACACACTGAGTCAAGTGATGATGCAACAAGCTGTATATTTACCCAATGTGTTAAATGCTTTGATCTACAACATGAAGGCACAGCTCAAGAGGCACAGTATATTTCAGTAGAAGTCACTGATGTGCAGTCCCATTGACACCAATCAAGCAAGCCTTTCACTTGACTATAAGCATTAAAGTAAAACAAGAATATCCTGAAGTTTGCTGATAGCTTGACTCAGTGCATTTGTAAGGGCTATATTGAGAGTCGGATGCTCTCTCTATTATTTACTCTTGGTTGTAATACACACACACATATTAACACAGGAAATAATAATTTGTATAACACAATGAAAATTGTGGAGTGTACAATTGTTAAGCCATGTATATAACCATGAGCTTATAAGCACTGATGGCACCTTCAGTGCTTATAAGCTACTGATATAATCCACTGGAGTCATAACTTGTAATTTCACAATACATCATTACTGACATACACATCACTTAACCAGCGGCGGAGGAAGTAGTTGATATGAGGGGGGGCTGGGCTGACCCAGACTTATTTCTATAGTTTGGTAAGGTGAGACCAAAAAAAAAAAAAAGGTCGCAACCACCTGACAAGAGCTTTCCACCTCACCAGCTACCATTTCTAGCTGATAAACTACATAAAAATCCTTTCATAGCTCGCTACACACTGACTACTTTATTAGAGTGACTGCTCTATTAGAGTATCTCGATCTTTATCACGGTTTTCAGCCCCACTCCAAGAAAGATCAATTCGGTGAGATATCATTCTGAGGGGGGGCTTTAGCCCCCTAGCCCCCCCCTTTCCGCCGCCTATGCACTTAACATTCCTAACACAAAATAATTTTGACCTGCTACTCTACAATGTTGTCTATTCTACACATGACAGTTCATACATTTCTATAAAGCTACACGCTTTAGAATTTTAGGGTGACAGTGAAACAAAATAGTTGTATATAATACTATACCAATTTGATACCTCAGATCAAAGGATACCACATGGTTATATTTATGTATTACCCTGACCATAACTGCCTTTGATGCTGAGGCAGTTACAAAGCATCAGTTCCCTTTGATTCTTTATATAAAGTTGCTTAAAGTTTGCATTGTGGGTTTGAGTTTAGCATGTCAGTTTAGTTAAGCCAAGCATTCTCTTGAAGGAAAAATAATTGAGTGAGTGGATGAATCTGATGTGCATGTAACAATCCATCTAACAGTACTAATGCTTTAGCGTATACACAGTGATAATATAAAGACATTGAATCCATCCATAACATGTACATGCATTTGAAATACATGACCAAGTTGGTTAGTCAGTTCAGTCCCAGTTCATGGCTAGTGTGGGACAGTCAGCAATAACTGATTTCCTTCCTGACTGGGTCACACTCTGGATGTAAAACACCACCTCACTGTGTTGCTTCTTTATAAAAGTTGCAGGCAATTTTAACTCATTCACTCTAAAACAAGTATTAAAAGCCCTGCCAGTGAAATTAAAAGAATCTTTCTGATCAAATTGATGGTAGACATTGTAGTGTAGTGTGGGATCAATAGGATTATTCTGATGGAGTTGCCAGTGTAGTGTAGCAGAGAGTGTTGTGTTTGTCTGGGAACATGACACCTCCGAACAGCTCAGGTGTGACACTGATGCATGAATGTAGTCAAGTCCAATACACCTGGGATTCAACAACTGTGAGGAAACACCAATGATGACATTAAACTTAAATGTTGTTTTGTACAGTATAACTATATAGTGGTGAGTCTATTGAGTTAGTACCTTGATTTCACCAATGCTGAGATCAAAGGTATTATCCTCCATTGAATCAGCAGGTGGCTCACACACAAGCCGTATTTCACGTACTGTAGCAGTTGACAACTGCTTGCTGGTGACAAAGAAGTAACTGTGGGGAGAAAAAAGTAAACAAAGTTATTCACAAAATAAATAGCGCCTTGACGTATCTACACAAACACACTGCTAACATATACTACATTCGCTAGCCCACCATGTTGTCCATTCTCCAGATGTCAACTCTTCTTGCCCAGTGAATTTCTTATGCACTAATTTGGAATAGGAGGGCGGTAGTGGAGCAAAGCAGATGTAGTTGCTTTGGTCGATGCCTGACACCCCGGGAACTTGATGATCACCTGATTTGATGATTCCATATTTGGAGAGCAGCACTTGATCAACAGAGTCAGGTTCTACAGAATAACAAAAACTGTGAATTACTGTAATAATCATATATGTATAAAACTATACACAAAACTTATTAGGCCTGGCCTATTATGTTCAATTTTTCCCGAGTATGCTTGTTGAAAAAATCAAGCCAAATAGTGCTTTCAGAATAGAACTTATGCTCAAAAACTGATTGTTTTATTGTGTTCATTATTTGTGACCCAGTCTGGGAAAAATGGACTTATCACCTATTTAAAAGTATCGAAAAATGCTGGTTTTAAGTATTTAGTGTGTTGTACCTTGCCAATGGTTAAAGCTATGTGTACCAAACTTTCACATGTTTTACACCAATTCTTTACCTTCCAGAGCATCCACTGTGCAAGTAGCCAACAACTAAGTTTTCTGCCATTTTAGATAGTTTTTAAGCTGTGGTTGACTGTATCAGGTAATCGCCAAAAGGGAGGGAGACAGGCTGTTTTAAAAATTTGAAAAGGAAGGCGCATGGGATGAATTAGGTGAAGTCATGGGCCATTCAGGTATCAAAACTGGCTAAAATGAAAAGAAATCCACAGAAGAGGTATTTATTCAACACCACAGAGCTGTACAGCCACATACAACCATGACCAGAGCTCCATTAAGGCCCCACACCGCATGTACGGATCACCACTGGGCTTGGGAAAAGCAGCCAGCAAAACCAGACCACTCAAGTCTAACTGATTTTGATTGCAAATTAGGTAGTTCATTCATGTAGCTTTGTGTTCTGGGTGAAAAATCCAATCTGCTGACATGGGCGATAAGACCGGTTTTCCAAGACTGGGTCACATATGCTTTCTTTTTGGTGCATGCACTGTGAATTGTAATAGAAATTATTGCTATAATTCTGGCACAATGTTCAGTTACTTATTACGCTACAATAAATAGTATGAGTATTCATTAGTTTATTCATTATTTGATTCATTGGTATTCATTAAGAAATATTCAGATTTGTTAAGAGATATGTTTATTAGATAATTTATTGTTAAAAGTTGCTGAAAACTGAAAATTGATTAAAACTGTCATTCATTGACAACTATAAAGCAAGTACATATATGTGAAAGACATTTCATTGCATAACATTCAAACTGTAGCAGAATTCAGAGTGAATTTAACCCTTTCAAACACCTAGTTATATTCTTAATTTGTTATAACATCAGGAATATTCAGTTCCCAAAATTCGATATTCATTTTACCCCTAAGGTTTAATTTTATGGTTTGGGTGGGTAGTTTATTATTCAATACAATCTTGACTGCTTTACAGAGTTAGCTGAATGCTCTATTAGAGTATTTTGACCTGTTATTGATCACTTCCCCTCGAAGAGAAAGGGCTAAAGCTGCCTCCTCCTGACGTTGAGGTGGCCTTCAGCCCATCTAGCCTGCTGTCCTCCATGTAAGCAAGTTAGTTTTAACTACTTCCATACAATCACAAAACATTGAGACGATGGAATAATGATGACGACTTGTATGATCTCACCTAAATAGGTGGTGAGACATAGCAATGTGGGCAGGCATACCTCACATCACTATTGCCCTGCAGGAGGCTACACCATGTCATGTTTCATAGTACAGGTATGAGTATCTAAAGTTCACAAACACATTATGTACCACACATACAACACACACACACACACACACAACACACACACACACACAACACACACACACACACACATACAACACACACACACACACACACACATACACACACACACAACACACACACTAATGTAGTTACATCACCTTTGTCCTCATGAGGAGGAGCTCGTGGGTCAAGGATGACATAACGGGGTGCCTTGTTTGTGTGCAGCTGAAGAGAGTGCAGTAAACTGCCAGGTCTTTCCAGTGAGTAAGTGTATGCCACCAACAGTGGCTTGTTGAAGTTTGCCTCAGTCAAGAACAACCTGCAGTGTTGTGACATAAATGAAATTGAGCATGTAGTCAACATCAAAAGTGAGGAAGCAGTTTAAACAAAACTTGTTAATGATATTCGCTACATACCTAATGACAGTCCTACTGCTCACACCATACTTGAACACCTTCCCTGCAACATTCAGTGAACTGCCATTATTGTAAGCCAGCTTTGTGCTGATGTCTACCGTGTTGATGAACAAGCTACCCTGTGTAATGAGTTAACATCAGTTAATCTCTTCTAGCACAGTAGAACCTCAACTATCTGAACAAATTGCCGATACACTATTGTGAATAAACTGGCACACAGGTATTTGGATAATGGAGATCCCACTGTGCTATGTAATGTAGTGTGTGTATGTGATTGTAGGCATACACACCTACGTGTATATCTGTGTGTAGTGTGTAGGTTGTGTCTATTATGTCAATCCATCCCAACATACAGTGTAAAGTACAACACTACCTTTATTCCTAGTTCAAACATGTCCTTGTCAAAGGTCAGTTGACAGTCCTGTGTGCTGTGATTAGTCCATGATCCTCTATGTAGCACCTGCCAGTATAAATATCATCATAACAGGAAGAGTAGCTCTCAATAAGAGAGCACCTTGCCATCCACTGCTACTACGTGACCAAATCCTCTACAGAATGATGCCACCAGAGGGAGCCCATCCACAATACGAGACTCACAATGTGGCTCCAGTAGAGTCCAAAACCTGAATAACAACACATACTGGATGAAATATGTTGTGTGTATTGTGTACCACTGCCTATAGGCAGACCGAGGTGATTATGAGTACTGCCAGTGAACGTGATTTCTTGCATACATATGATTTATAAATGATAATATTGTACACCTCGATTATCCAAACTAATTGGGGGGAAAGGTGTTAATAGTATGTAAAATTGAACTTCCGTACATTTACATACAGAGCTTTGCTCAACTACTCTAATAAAGCATACACTTGTTGACAAAATACCCTAATTGAGCAGTCCATTTGGTGTTTGGATAATAGAGTTCAGTTATCTGTGTTCGGACAATCAGATTTACATTGTACCTGTATCTATTACATAAAAGTGTGCACATATTTACTGTATTTGAAAATTAAAACAAAGCTCTAGTAATAGAGATCACCTGTGTACATCACTTTAACAGTTATTATAAAATGGTTGCATGTGCACTGTATGTTTCACTGTCCTGCTGTAGTAGAGTGACTTAAGGTTACGGTATAGTCATGGGCAATCATTCAAAATTTTGAATGCCTATCAATTCTTTTTGAGAAGACTATATAAAACCAGTCTAACAGCGTGAAAAGTTTTAAATGAAGGTGAAGCCCTTCATATTTAATTTTTTTATGTAGCTACAGTGTAGTTTGAGGCAGGTGGAACACTACAATTTGTTGTAGTAACAGAAGTGAGCCAGCCCATACATTGCTCAGTCCCAGCTGTCACTACCATGTTTTTCTGCCAAATACAGCAAAAGCTGTAGGCTCTATTGGAATTTCTGGGGCATAGTGATACTGTATATTAAATTTAATAGGTCCTGAGGAAGCGTTTTTGGCGTGTTTCTTCCCAAGACTCAGATACAAGCCTTCAAAGAGCTTGTTTCACTTATTTATCCCTGCTTGGGTTAATGCAGGTTTTGCAATTTGTTCCGCCCACGCATTTTAAACTATTCTGTAACCTTAAGTCACAGTTGATAATCGCCTACTATCAGGTACAAGTACTAATACATTAGAAGGGTGAGAGCATAGCCAGTCTGCTTTTTAGCTACACAACAAAATTGATCAATTCGCTGTGTATTTCAAAACAGTTCCACATGTAAGTTAGTATGGCGGGACTAAACTGCTCTTTTTTCATAACTAGGTCAGG
Organism: Dysidea avara; assembly: GCF_963678975.1. NCBI lineage: Eukaryota > Metazoa > Porifera > Demospongiae > Dictyoceratida > Dysideidae > Dysidea > Dysidea avara. Next base: position 44,664,538 of record NC_089274.1, read on the forward strand.
AAACTCTTTAAAATACAGTGGGAAAATATTAATAGGCATTTGGCTTTGTGAGTGTGCCAGCAATAAGTGGACTATGTTGGAAACCCATGCTCTCTTATTTTTATAATATGTTAAGACCTCATGAAGGTGAAGCACACCTAATGTAAGAGTTAGTGTCACAGCTCTATGTCATGTTTTTCTCATGCACGAAAACAAAAACTTTATTTACAATAGTACACAGTTGAAGAAAGACTGGGGAAACTCCATCATGACGAGTGGGTTAGCCAATTTAAGGGAAAATAGTACTGAGCTAGCTTTCTAACAGCAGCATTAATCCTTGTATTCAGCTATAAACCAATATTCAAAGGTCCTGATATGTATTTTCAGCTGCAAAGTGATGACGCCAAGCAACTAACAGCACAACAACTATTGGTTGGTACAGAGAATGAAATGAGACACCATAATTTCCTTCTTAATGTAGCTTCCATGGTTCGCAGCTTTATGACTCATGTGATCACAAAAATAACCTGTGATCATACAGAAATTGTTTATTGGGATTCCAAGTGGATACTCTCTACACTATAAACACAATAATGCAGACTGCATGAGGCGATAGTGGGCTATAGTAAATCTGCAGCATAAGAGCTGCTTGGAGTGTATTCAAGGTGATAAACAACAGTCCATGATCAACATGTGAACTATACTTATATTGGAATGTAAACTAGTTTTTATACATGTTACCACAAAAACATCCTATATGTGTGTGGGCATTCCCTAGGGAGTTGCCCTTCTGTGCCTATAAGTTACAGTAGATTATATGTAATGTCAAGGCCGGAGGAGACGGTCCGGTTGGTCAGGACTGAGCCGGACCAATAATCTGGAGTTGAACCAACTAGCTGACCAGCTCGAACTACATTACTCTCATGCAATCTTTGGACGATCACATCTACATGTAGCTACGTACATTTTACAAATGTTATTGAAAATGCATGACACGAGTAGTTACATAGTTTCTCAGCCTAACTAAAGCACAGAACTACACGTATAGTACCTCCAATTACTTTACAGTACAGCATAGCATTTGTATCGTTTCGTACAGAAATGATTGTGGGTTCTATACGTACAGTATCACGTGTGCTGACAGTTGGCATTTATCACGTGTAAGGCAGGCGCCTTCTTTGATTCTAAACCAACACACTTATATCACAATTCAGTCTTCATAAAATAATCATTAGCATTCCTTGGCTTGTCTCTCTTGGCTTCCTTTACTGGGCGAAGGGCTGGCAGTGACAAACCAGATGACTCATCCCACGGCAAGAAGCTGTACACCCATACATTACATGGTGGCCATCTGGATGAGATGTTGAGTAGAAATCACTCCTCTTCAACTACCCACTCGTCCTGTCGAGATACTGAGCAAACTCTCAGTCTCACCCACATCGCGCCATTTTCGAATACTGATTGGTCTCGTGACAGTATATTTACGTGATGATCCGTTCACTTCATACAAACCAGTATAGTAGTATACTGTATTTTTGTAGCTGTGTAGCTTTTTATTGTAGCTGTGTGAATTCACTGTATAGCTAGTAATTATATCCTAGCTAAAGGGGGCCATGCTGCATGGGTTCCCTGTGAAATTTGGGGGGAAAGTTGCAAGTTGCTATCTAGTTTTACTTTAAAATTTAGCATCAATTTTAAATTTTAAGGCATTTTCAAGCCTTTAAATTGCAAAATTTCTGCAGCTCCTGGTGGTTGCACCCCCAAACCCCCCCTTGAACTTCTAATTGCTAGCTATAACTAAATGAACCATAAAGCAAGTTTCATGCTGTGTCCCCTGTATGTCAGGTCTACAATTATACATAGTATAGAAAGTCTGAAGAACAACAGATAGGCTTGAGCATATTTATATAGCTAGCTAGCAGTGAAATATCACTAAAATTGCATATCTGAGTGTCTAATTTTCCAAAATTTCCTGTGGGGGCATGCCCCCAGACCCCCCTAGAATGCTCGTGTTTCACACTTCACAGACACTGTGCAACAGCTCCTCTCTCATTGGCATGTATATAGTAGCAATTTCAACATTATAGTCAATGGCCTGACCAACTCAATTTTTCTTCCTCTGGCCCTGAATGTGCAGTTAGTTGATAAGAAATTGGACAGTCGCATAGTACTATACAGTATAGTATAGAGAAGTATTCTTGCTTACAAGGTCATAAAGGTATCCTAAGTGCATCTGTTCAGTTGTAACGCAGTAGCTCTACAATGACCACTACTACCATTACTACAATAATACTACTACTGGTTGTTGGGATAATATCCATTCACTGTTGTCACCAGTGAAACTAATGTATACCACATCAACAACTGTTGTGATCTAGGATATGGCCATTTCACCTTCTCCATGAAGACTAGACAATCAGGAATTTATGTCATTCCCAATGTCTGTAGGGATGATCATTTGGAGGCTGAGGCTTATTGTGACACTATCAATGGAGGAGGAGGATGGTTAGTGGTACAGAGGAGACAAGATGGATCTGTTGACTTTAACAGGACCTGGGTTGAGTATGAAGATGGATTTGGCAAATTAACTGGAGAATTTTGGTATGGATTGAGAGCCCTCCATTGTCTTACTGGTCAAGGTGGTTGGGAAATGAGAATGGACCTCCGGTTCCAAAATAGAACTAAAGTTTTCTCCAATATGAACAGTTTAAAGCTGCATCAGCTAGACAAGTATAAACTAACTGTTGGAGGATTCCAGGGGACCACTACTGATCCAATGGCATATCACAATGAACTGAACTTTACAACTAAAGACAATGACAATAATGAATGGCCTGATGGTAACTGTGCTTTAGCTTGTGGTCCTAACAATCCAATTGGAGGATGGTGGTTTACCAAACTAGGTTGTTGGAAGTTTAATCCCATATAGCATACTACGATATAAGAGATGCCATTTACATCAACAAGGAGTGGCTTAATCTCCCATTCACAGAAATCAAGACTTAACTAGTATCATCATTGGACTAACACTAACCCCACGCACGAACATACATTGTGTACACTGTTATGCATCACGTGTTATTGAACTAGTTCATGAAGACATTAACTGTATAATAATGCAAGATCTAATTTTGGGCATGATACATATGAATCCACAAAATATTTGTGACTGTCTCAGCAAAAACCTGACTTGTTTGCACAAGCATGCATATTGAGAAAATCAAAATTTAAAATAAATTCGTAAAATTATGTGTGCCACAAAGAAAAAATACACAGGTTATTGTTGGGCCATTACTCGGAAAAGAAAGACTCAACTATAGCACCATCTTATTCACCTGCTCATGGATAGTTCAAAAATCTTTGTTTCGTTTCTGTGGCCCCAACGGTATGCATGTCACATGTGTTTATTTACGATGTGGTAAACGTAGATTGTCATCATTTCTTCAAATAAACCGCTTTCATATCCATATGCATAAATGACTACAGGGCTAACACCATACCTTGGCTGATTTGCTAATCCACAGTGAATATGTTGCAGCGTTGTAGACTAATGCAAACCGAAGTTATGGCTGCAAATGTAAGTGTCTGTAGTTTGTTTTCAGTATAGTTGCTGTACAAATCAATTGTCTTACTCTTCCTACTGTCTAGCACTATAATTCCAAAACCACTCACCACAGAAGCAGAGCTGCCCAGAGAAATTAAGGGGTCCAGGGCAAAGAGCTAAAGTGGGGCTCCAGGGTCAAGGAGGTTTCCATTCTGAATCACAACTTCACCCAAGCTGTAAGTTGAAGACCAAAAAAGAAAAGGTCAGTACATGCTGACAGTGACAATAGCTACCCCTCACCAACCATATCTCCTTATTTATAAGCTTGCTACACTGCCCTTCTGAAAAACACTGTGACTGCTCTATTAGAGTCATTTAGATCTGACTGCTCTATTAGAGTATATAGATCTTTCTTTTAAACAGGTATTCAGGGGGCCCCTTTCGGGCTGGGGCCCAGGGAAAATGCCCCAGTCCCCCCCCCCCATGGGTGGCCCTGCACAGAAGGCTGAAACTTTGGTGAACCATTCCTTGAATACTGGTGATAATGTTGAGAAAAAAGAAAAAAAAATTGGAAGTTGTGTGAACTGAGACGGTCACCTTTAGGGTTGACTATGTGCACAGTAAAAGGAAGGAAGCACTACAATAAAACATCCAGCATGGATGGTATCTAAAAAAACAGTTCTAATAGCTAGACTCTACATCAGATTGAGCCTATGGAAAACAGCCTAAGTGGTAAAGCCATACACAAAGCCAAAATGCACTGCATCCTTATTGAAAGCTGTTATTACATATTATGATTAAAGTACCTGGTAAAGGCAGAGCCTGTATACCAGAAGGCCTTATATAGGCCTAAGATGTTTATAGAAACCATGGCTGGCTTATAATTTACTTGTACAATGAAGCTAATTAACACTAACCTATTTATGTCTGATTTCATGAACCATCTATACATGTATATAGAATAAGTGTAGACATGAATTCATGCCTATCATGCAAGTGCTATGCTGTATTAAATGGAATTGTACTATTTGGATGACTCACACAAAAATGCCTGATTATTACATTTATATATATATGCCTTCATTCATCAGTGATCATATTTTATAGTTGTAACGTGGGCACGAGTGATTTGCCAGAAATGTATGCCCAGCGCCTGAGGGCGCAGCCCAAGGACTGCGGGCATAGATTTCTGGCAAAATCACGAGTGCCCATGTTACAGCTAATATGTAACACTTCATAACAAAGCCATTGACTACATCAATGGATACACATACACACCCATAAGTGTGGGGCAGGTGCTTTCACAATAGGGGCAGGTACTTCCACAATAGCTCTAACTTTCTCCTGAGTTGGCTCTAGTCCTTGAGCTGATATTTTATGACCAAGGTACTCCGCTTCCTGTGTCCATTCTTTCACGGCTAACTGATGTCTCAATGAACAGCCATTAAGGCTGATAGCCTTAATGCCAATATGAGTGGAATCACTGGATTTGTTATATATGCATTCCTGAAAAATTCGATTATGGATAGGAGCAAATAATGTTGTAGCTATGATTGTTATAATAAACAGACGAGTCCTATGGATATCGCAGAAAGTCGAGTAGGGCAAATTTCAGGGAAGTTACAAGTGTTTTAATGCTTTCGTGTTGTTTAAAGACTAATCACAATGTATGCTAAAGACCTAAAGGGGTAAGCTTCGTTAACTCATGCAGTCTGTAATGTGGACGTGTCCACATTCAAATACGTGTTGAAATGCTTGGGAATGCACTGTAAGACTAGTTATCATCTTTAAGTAACATTTTCCAACTTATAGAACAGCAAGAATACCAAAACGCCTTCATTGGACTGCTGCTTCTGGCAACACTTCAATTTGTGGTAATCATCACATGAGCACTGATTTATTCCCACAATTTATTTTGGTCTGAGCTTGTGTAAAACAAACAGAGGGTGGTACCACTACCTCATCCACATCAAGGTCATACTTGCTTTGATGAAAGTGGCTTGCTCTTTTAGAAGTGCAACCAATTTCCCAGGATACATTTCAATGCACACCGGTGTACATTTAGATGTCTCCCTGTGTTGAGGTATACATGGCAAATGTATCCTCTGGAATTCCTTTGATCTGAGGTGTGAAAGTGTTACATTTCCAGTTATTGCATGTTCTTAGAGGCCTTGTAGTTTTAGCTTCATAATTCTAATTGTATTATTCTCAGTACTTGGTTGTGTTAAGAGGAAAATTATGAATTTTAAGGGATCATAGCAAAAAAAAGGGAAACAAGGGAGGTGTACTAGTGAACATTTAATCCCTACTTCAGTCAGGCTTTGTTCCCCTACTTTTTCTATGATCCCCAATCAATCCTACCTTTTCTTTGTGTACTATTTTTGTGACATTGTGGTATGACTGGTGAACCAACACATACCACATCAAAAGAAAGGAGAGCAGCAAAGTTAATATTTTTTTTTTTTGAATGTGAGTTACTCACTTGAAGATGAAGTGGCCATTACGCTTTGCTTTCAGCTATGTTCACCCCATTACACAGTGCTACAAACGAAGGAGAACCCCTCTGCCATCAAACCAGTCACCACAGAAGATACGGACGATTTGCACACCTCAACTATTCATTACTGACTCAAAAGTGGCTATAACACTTCACTTTCAGCTTTTTCAGCCCATTTCACGGTGTTACAAAATTGAAGAACAGTAGCAGAAGCACCTCTGCAGCCACCATAAAAAATACAGACAATTCCCATTTACAAGTGTAGGGAAGCCATTGTGCTACCGCAAATTGATACCTAGTTGTAAGCAAAAAAAATGGGACACAAAGGAGGACAAAGGTAAGTCCATGATGCGTGGATTGTACATACTGCAGTATTCCAAAAGGCACGCTCGGTGGCTTCATATATAGCCAAGAACGACTGCCTTACCATGAACGGTTCATAATAAAAATCTAGGTTTTTTTGCAAAAATCCAACATGCACACCTAAAATCCATGTATTTTCTTTTCTGACACTACATCATTTATACTACTGTGCACCATGCAGTGAGTCAGTCATGATGTAATACAGTAATAGTGTTTAACTTACAACTGCCTTATCAGAGTTTCTCATGTCTTGTGACACTGAGGTAGCTATAGTTCAGTATACATTGCTAGCATCTTTTGCATTTTCATGAGTGCCGCATCAGAATGCTAATGTGATGATAATGACTAAGAGTCCTGAGACTACAAATACGCATGAATGTAGTATGCCAACAGCTGCTCAATATTAGGAATGTGTAATATCTAGTCTCATGCACAGCCAAGAACAGTCACGTAAATACTCTAATAATGCAGTCAAGTGTGTCTGTTAACAACAAAGCTTGCACTGAACTTGACAGCTATTAAAGATAATAATGTAATTATTGCTCTATCTACATCATTATCAATAAAACAAATCCATTATTGGAGTACACAAATAATAAAAAGTACACAAACTAGATGAATAAAAAACGAAAATCTTAAAAGGGGAATAGGGATCACTATAAACACCCATACAAGAAGGGATCACTGGGGGTGGTAATGTAAACCACAAATCCCTATTTTGACTGGGTCGTTAATTTCAGTTACATGCTCCGTCATATTGAGACAACTCAAAATAGGGATTTGCAGTTTACATTACCACCCCAATGATCCCTTCTTGTTTCATGGCTTTTTAAAGCAATCCCTATTCCCCATTTTTTATTCATCTAGTATCCAATTAAAAGATTGTGGGCACTGTGTATATGGCTTCATAATTAGCTCGCATAAACACATGGTAATGACACTGCATTGTGATTGCCAGCACTGCACATTTGGTGTTTAACACCTTATTGGACAATATGGTAGGTATTGTCTGGGCAATAATATTTAAAGTATGGCTTCACTGGGATATAATTACAGTTAATTTACAAGTGAAATATCACTAATACTATGCTGGATTGGCAGGCTATTGGAGAAAGGGCATACACAGATCAAGATGCTCTAATAGAGTAGTCAACTAATAGCGTACATACTTTTATTCGTCAGTGACACTGACCGACAAGATACAGTCTTTGGCTAGCTACCCTGAATAAAGTTTGTGCTTATGTAGACGATATACAAGAGTGTACAGTAGCTAAGTCACTCTGGTCCTCTATATCTAGCCAGCAAATGCGCGCAGATCAAAATACTCAAATAGAGCAGTCACTTACACTAATCAGTCAACTTACCACTACAGCTTACCCTTCTATAGAGCTGGGCGATATACCGATATTGTTAGTAATCTGTGATATTTAAGTCATACCAGTTTTGATACTGTCTGTTGTCGTTGTTTTTTAATACTACCATACCGTCTGGGCACTATGGCTTCCCTGTAGGCTTGTTTCATCCCACATTTAGAAGATAACTAGACATGTAACAATGTTTGTAGGCAGGTGCTGGTGTAGCCAGCTAACCAAACTATGTAAACAAGTTTGTTTGTGAGGAGAGGTTTGCTGGGTATTTGGTGCTTTTGTTGAGGTAAATGGCAGTTAATTAATACCAATGGCTTTTACAGTAATACCGTGATACTCTCTATTATGAACTCTTGCCAGCACTAACAATTACATTAGAAATTCATGTTGATAAGTAATATCATTGGTGTTTATACAATGGTACACTGGAAGTAGCTACTATATGTGTTGTTCTCTCTTTTGTACTAGCTACACACAGTTAGGTTGACCCATTGATGTATGTGATGAGGTCCTAGTAGTATTACAATACTAGTATACAATTAAAGTGAGATCGTCTATTAAACCAGACCAGTACAGTACAATACAGTAAATAATGTCCTAAAAGTGTTAATCTTGAACTCGTTAATGGAGGTGGCTTTGACTACATTTGGAGTAAACTGTTCCATTTGCTGATTACTCTTTTTCTAACACCCGATCTTGTACAATGTGTATGGGTAACCCCTGGTATGTGTAGTATGTAAACATTCAAAAATTCTGTGCTACCAATGTACTACACTATACTATCTTTTACCACAGTACATACAGTACATTCTTCATGGACCAACCAGCTAGTATCCTCCTTTGTGTCCCATTCATCTTTGCTGACAACGAAGTGTCATTTGGTGGTAGCACGTCATGGCTCCCTTCGTAATGGAAATCATCATATTTTCATAGTGGCTACTTTGATTGTAGAGGTGCTTTTCGAAAAGTTCTTGATTCGTACTGCTATGTAACGGGTTGAACATAGCTGACAATGAAGCCTAAGGGATACTCCACTTTTCAGATGATAATTGGTAGCTGGGATATGCACCATTTCTTTTGATGCGGTATTCGTGGGTTCACCAGTCATAATAATTTTAAAAAAAAGTAAACAAACAAGTACACAAAAATTTGGAATTTTCAACTAGAGTAGGGACCATAACACATCGATAAAAAGTACTGAAACAAGCTGGAGTACTGCACGATATTAAATCACAGTAAAACAATAAGAAGTGTTATATCCCTACTGTGCTCAAGATACTATAAGAAGAGCACAGTAGAGATATAACACTTATTGTTTTACTGTGATTTAATATCGTGCACTACTTCAGCTTGTTTCAGTACTTTTATTGATGTTCTATGGTCCTTACTCTAGTTGATTTTTTTTTGTGTACTCATACAAAGATGATTGATGCGACCTCTATTCATTTGGTGAATCTCATGAACCTTTTCTAGCTTTGTCATGTCCAAACTATATTATTCCACACAATATTCCAAGTGAGGCATTCCTCTACAAAACTCATCAGTGACTTTTAGACTATAGCACAGCTCATTTAGAGGTTTACTAAATCACTTAGTCACTTACACATGTTCACTTAGTTTACACTTATAGGGAAAGCCAATCTGACTATAATGTGGTACAGCGGATAGAAAGTTATCAAACACCTGCACTCTTAAAGAGTTAGAAGTTCATTGCTGAAACTCTGTTCAATTACTTTAATAGAACACACACTAACAATGAAATACTCCAATTGAACAGTCATTATAGGGAACCTATATGGCAGGAGCTTATAAACACTGAAGGTGCCTTGTGGCACTTATGAGCTCCTGTATACGTAATTCATTCATAATTGCTAAGCAACTGCAGCTGCCAGTCATGTTTGGGACAATGTGATAACATATTTGCATTATTTGCAATGGAGTGAATGTATTTTACAGCCCGCTATAAAGGTCGATAGAATTGTGTATTAAAAAAAATTATTAATCACCAATTTCACAAAGCCAATGTTGAGGAATTCTATTTTGAACATACATATATTGTATCTCTGCTTTTCACTATACCCAGCATTTAGTAATATCAACTTCCAATATGCCACAGAATGATCTGAAACATGACAACCATTGCTAGATCATGTAGTCACAAGTGCAAATTTTCTATTGGTGTTGGGATAATCTTGGAAAAGCAAGGATCAAAAGTAATTGACAATTCTAAACAGGGAGTTTCCCTTAAGGTGTTACATTATTTGATGCAAGTATCATATAAATATGCAGACTTACTTGTTCTGGTTCTTGATAAATTCATCCTTGTTTTGGTTCTCAAATACCCAACCTGGTGCAAATATGGCAGCAGAGAGGCCATGCTTCCTAGCCACCTTCAGTGCCTGTTATCAAGTGGACATGTAAAACATCACAATCTACATATTGTAGACCACATACTAATGATTACACAAATATACATCACATATGTGCAGACACACACACACACACACACACACACACACACACACACACACACACACACACACACACACACACACACACACACACACACACCACACACACGCTATTCTACAACTCACAGCAGCAGAATTATATCCACCACCTCCAAAGCATCCTCTTCCAAACACGTCAATACCAACATATACTTGGGTGGCCCGGTTCTCTCCAGCAAGAGACTTACTCGATGCCAACATCCAGTCATTCCAAATATAATTGAGGAAGACACCATCACAGGCATCAAAAAAGACTTGGTTATAATGGTTTAGCGAGTTCTGCCACTTTAGTTGCCCAGTAACAATGACACTGTCATACCATATGACCTGAGACCATGGCTTGGCCGCATGCATGGCGTGCGTCAGTGATTTTACTAGATCCAGCATCACATTGACTTGATCTTGCTGTGGTCATAGAAAGATGAATGTACAAACATGTAGTACATACAGTCTTTCAATGAGGTATGATGGTATGGACATCTTGGAGACCTACTAAAAAAGGTGTCCTGATTACCCTGGCCAATGCATACGTATAATGGACTAAAGGCACTTGGGAACTCTTTACTAAAAGTCCATATTTTCAAGTGTCTATATTAATTAATAGACTTTATTGTATACCAACAGCTACTTTAGATTTAGATATATGGCTACAAAACACTTAACATAATTATGGATGTAGTGGATACAACAAACATACAGCCAAAAGTAACTCCTCTAATAATTATATACCAATGTATTTCAAGGATGCATTCTGTGAAAACTACTAAAAGTGAGTCTAGGGTGTCATAACCACATACGTAGTACGTAGGTTGTATTGACACTGATTACAACATGGATCCCTACTCTTTTAAAAAAATATTAATTTAAAAATGAAGTAGGGATCTATGCATCTATCCAATAAAAAGTAGTGAAACAAGAGATGAATGATGGTATTACAGCATAGCTTGGTGGAAAGTTCCCGCCGAGCTATGTTGTAATACCATCATTCACTTCATTTTTATAATAACAATTTTTATTGTTTGTTTAGTTTTTGTTGTAGCACAGTTAGCTACAGTGTAACTAGACTGTTGTATTAGAGTATCTTGAGCCAGCCAAGGGGTGTGCAGTTAGCTAGACCAATAAGGGATGAGTTTACTGTTAAGTAAATAGCTAGTGTAGTAGATTACTTATTAGGCATGTGTATATACTGTTGTACCTTGCGCATGTACGAGTGCTCGTTAATAAGAATATGCTAATGACAGCGTGGTAACAATTGTGTCCTAAATATACTACAAACTGGCGATGAGGTGATTCCCTAAGTACAGAGGACCCATGGCGAGTAACTTCATGTTAGAAACTTTCAACCCAGCAGTCGAATCAGTTGACGATTACAAGGAGCATTTTAATTTCCATTGTACAGCGACTGGAGTGAGGCAGGATCGGCAAAAGGCACTGTTTTTGTCCCGTATTGGACAGGAGGTATTCGCGAAAGTCAAGCCCAAGACTCTTAGCCGACCTAGACCAACAACAAATCGTGGAACTAATGCGAGAGCACTACAAGAAAGGCACAATTGAGATCGCTGAGCATTTAAAATTCTTTAAGCGCATCCAACAAGAACAGGAGACCCTTGCCAATTATCTGACAGAACTGAGAAAACTCACAAAACATTGCAACTTTGATAATTACATTGACGCCACCCTTCGTGACCAATTAGTGTGTGGGCTGCAAGACCACAAGACTCAATGTGAATTGTTGTGTATTCCCAACCTAACATTGGCTGTGGCTTCAGAGAAAGCCAGAGCAACTGAAACTGCTACTAGGGAAACTCAGCAGCCGAATCCTTCACCGGCCACAACACACAGCCTTGCTCAACATGGTAGAGAGTGTCACAGGTGTGGAAGAGTTGGCCATACAGGTGCCAATTGTATCCATAAAGATAAGCGTTGCCACTACTGTAAAAAAAAGTGGGTTACTTAAGGTTGCAGGATACTGTAAACCCCACATGTACACTATCAATCATTTTTCATGATTAGAAGTCTGATTTTTCTTAATGCATTGCTATCAAATATTTATGCATTCTTAACTTCTCATTAATCGACATGGAATTCAAATGTTGTTATGGAAACATGCCAATTAGTGAAAGCTATGAACCAAAATCAGACCAATGAAGAACCATGAGAACTTACTAACAATTCTAAGGTTTGAAGAACATCACTTGTAAAGGACTGACAAGAGGATCTGTGAATAATGTGTATAGTTGCTGAAATATGACTACAATATGGTCTAAAGCAAGACACTGATCACAAAATTAATTTTTAAACTGATATCACAAGCACTAGAAACATTATTTCTAACAAATGGCTCCGTCAGGACCCTAGACAAGAAGCCAAACTAGTAGTCTGTTTATACAAAATGTTAACAACTAGTTTGACAGTCCTGATTTTTGGTTCAGGAAAATATTGCCATTAGTCAGCAAAGCTACGCATGTGCTTACAAGTGCGCCAGTTGCTAAGTGTGTTGTTTCTATGTTATCTTGTACCGTTATGGGTGTTTTCTTGTACCTTGTACCTGTCCAGTCAGTGTGCTATGATTCTCCCCAACAATTTAAGCCTGTTACCAGCTGATACACAACACAACAACACCAAGCTAACATTTTTGTTTGACAGTCGCTCAGCTCAGTATCGTAACCTAAAGTTCAGTATGTTCTAAGAAGAAAAGTGAATCAAAGGTCACAAAGAAGAACCAAAAGAGCAAGCAACGCAAAGCACATGTGGTGGATGCTGATACAAGTGAGAGTGAGGAGGAAGCTTTGATACAAGCCATAATCATGTCCACCATAATGGCTGCCGTGGACGCACAAAGAAGTTAACTACCACGCTTCTCTTGAGCAATGTTGAAATTCAGATGGAAATAGACACTGGAGCTGAATTGTCTACCATACCTTACTCGATATACAAGGAAAAGCTATATAATATCAAGCTAGAGCCATCTACGATCAGTCTACGTCAGTATGATGGCACTCCTCTGTTGGTAAGGGGAGAGATAACACTTAATGTTCAAAAGGCAGAGCAAAATCTATCGGGAAGATTTGTGGTTGTAGACAATGTGACAAACCAGCTACCACTACTAGGAAGAGATTGGTTAAGAAGAGCAAGACTGGATTGGACAAGGCTTTTCAGTGGCATGCAGTTGAAATCAATCAATGTGGTGAATGTTAAATCAATCAGGGAGGAGTTTCCTGATGTTTTTAAAGAAGAACTGGGCATGTTGAAAGGGCTAGAGGCAGAGATAGAACTTCAACAAGGGGTCTCGCCCAAATTTTGTAATCACGCCCAATTCCATTTAGCTTACGTAGCCAAGTGGAACAGGCCCTGCAACAGCAAGTGGCTGATGGTAAACTGCTACCTGTAGATCAAAGTGATAGGGCTACTCCCATTGTGGTTGTCACCAAGAAGGATGGAAAATTATGAATATGTGCTGACTTCAAGGTGCCTGTACTTGAAGATACCAAAGTACCCGCTACCAACTCCGGATGAAGTTTTTGCAGCACTGGCAAATGGTGAGTCATTCACTAAATTACATTTATCACGTGTGTATAAGCAAATGAAGGTAGCAGTGGGAGCCAGGGGTACTTGACAATCACCACACATTTGGGTTTGTTCCGTTACCAACGGTTACCATTTGGTATAGCGTCAGCCCCTGCCATATGGCAGAAGGCAATGTCTATAGTGCTACAAGGCTGTGGTGGGGTTGTATGTCACCTGGACGACATACTTGTCACGGGGCCTACTAGGGAGGAACACATGCAGAATCTACAACAGGTGTTGGCCCACCTACACAAGTTTGGATTAAGGCTAAATGCTTCCAAGTGTAAGTTCTTCCAAACTTCAGTGGAATATTTAGGTCATTTAGTCACCCCTAGTGGAATAAGTCCCACCCAGGAGAGGTATTACTGAAGCTCCACCCCCCAAGAATAAGTCAGAACTTAAGTCCTTCTTGGGTATGATCACCTTTAATGCACATCGTTGTCCACTATGCTGCATCCATTGTATAAGCTATTGAGAAAGGAAACACATTGGAAGTGGACTAAAGTTTGTCAAGCAAGGCTAAGACATCTGTGAGCCAAGCCCCAGTACTAGCTCATTACGATATGACAAAACCTATCAAGTTGTATTGCGATGCCTCTCCGTACGGCTTGGGAGCTTGCTTAATGCATGTAATTAATGGAGAAGAAGAATAACCAGTGGCATATGCATCCCGAATGCTAAGTCGAGCGGAAAGAAATTACGCACAACTTGAACGGGAAGTCCTTTCCATTATTTTTGGGGTGAAGAAGTTTAACCAGTACCTTTACGGTAGACAGTTTACACTGGTAACTGATCACCAACCCTTTTGTAAACTTTTTGGGCACAAAGAGGGAGTACGTCCACTCACAGCAGCCCGCATGCAAAGATGGACCCTCATACTAAGTGCCTATGCTTACAAGATTGAGTTTACTCCAGGCTCAACTAACCAATGTGCAGACTGCCTTTCTCGACTACAACATCCAGCAACTGCCACACACCCAGCTGAAAAGGGAAATAAGGTTCATGCAATGTCCATTGATAACCTTCCTGTTACTGCTAAATTGATTTCAGCTAAGACTAGCAAGGACCCTGTCCTGTCAAAACTATCAACTTACATCCGACATGGCTTATGGCCATCACCAACACCAGATGAGGTCAAACCCTTTTTGTGAAGGAAGCTTGAATTAACAATGGTAGATGGATGTATCCTCTGGGGCAAGCGTGTGATTGTCCCAAAACAGTTGAGAGATTACCAAAGGAATTGCATGTTGGACATGTGGGAGTGTGCCGTATGAAGGCTTTGGCACGTAGTCACATTTGGTGGCCTGGCCTAGATGATGACATCGAGACACTTTCATCGCAGTGTGAAGCCTGCAAAACAACTGCAGCCATGCCAGAACCAGCGGCACAGCATCCTTGGCAGTATCCTAATGCACCATGGGAGCGGGTACATGTTGATTTTGGGGAATGGAATAAAACCAACTTGCTAGTGCTTGTAGATGCTTTCAGTAAGTGGCCAGAAGTGAAACTGATATCTTCAACAACAATTCAGAAGACGATTGAGGCTTTAAATGACATATTTGCAACCCATGGTTTTCCAGCAATCCTAGTATCCGACAACGGACCTCAGTTCACATCCTTTGAATTTGAAGAGTACCTGCAAGGGAATAATATCACCCACTACAAGTCACCACCTTATCACCCAGCCTCGAATGGGTTGGCAGAGAATATGGTCAAGAATGTTAAACACCACCTGAAGAAAGAAGTGCCAACTACTAAGACTGACATTAAACACAGTATCACCACCTATCTTTCAACATACCAAAATATCCCACATACAGTCACAGCAAGCCCCCACTGATTTAATCTTAAAGCAAGCGCCACGCACTAGACTATCACTAACCTCACCTAATGTCAATTTGCGAGTCAAAACTCAGTTGCAATCCAAATCTCGCCAGCCAGAAACAAAAACAAGAGAGTTTTGCATTGATGATCCTGTTTTAGTTAGAGACTTACATGTACGACCAGGACAACACACTAAGTGGCAGAAAGGAACTGTAACTGCAGCACTTGGGGCCCCAAGATATCTTGTGAATTAGGGGGGAGAGCACACCAGAGAAGCACATGTAGACCATCTACAACCTGGTGTACATAAGGACCAGCCTTTAGCTGAACCAACCATAAATACTGCAGAGCCAATCATAACTACTGCAGAAGATACTGAGCAATTGGCAGACAGTCCCCCTATACCACCACCTAGAAGGTCACAGCGTGAAAAGGTTCAGCAAAAGAGACTATTAGAAGAAATGTAACTGTATTTACTAAAATGTAGACTTTTAGGTTTTATTTGTTCTTGTAGCATTCTTTGATTTTGAACTTTTAGATTTTTTGCTGTTGTAGTTTTTACCCTAAGTGGGAAGGAGTGTAGTAGATTACTTATTAGGCATGTGTGTATACTGTTGTACCTTGTGCATGCGCATGTATGAGTGCTTGTTAATAAGAATATGCTAATGACTGTGTGGCAACAATTGCGTCTTAAATATACTACAGCTAGATTGTTAAGAGATGTGGTCTCTATACTCCATTGCTGTTAGATCTTTATTTGATGGGCGTGGTCGCAAACCTATCGCAAACAGGATCCTGATTGCAAAGTTACAGTTGTCTAGCTAGTGTTCTTGTTATAGTGCTGAAGCACTTCTGAAGTCCAGCTCTGGATTCTGTGGCATCTAAATATACTGCTGAAAGAAAGTGTTGATATGAAAAATTAATGCCTCGATATGGTTTTGTTGGATAAAGAAGACAAGCAGCCTGATTGAAGAGGGCAAAGAAAAGACAAGGCACAGAGGGCCTACACTCATCGGAACCACAAAAGGCACATCACACAGATGAATTCATTGTTGTGGTGTAAATAATGGTGGCCATGCATTGCTTTGTTTGGCCTCTAGCCTTGCGACCGTGGTCAGGCAGTGAGACTAAAATTTGAGCTTTGGCAATTTTATTCAAATTCTATATCCAACCACCTGGAAGGGTTTTGTCATATTTCATGCTGTATTATACATTATATATGGACTAATACTATTCCGTAAAGGTGATTTTCGTAGTGTAAGATGTCTCTAGGATAATTTTCAAAGGCAGAATTTACAGCGGCGCATGAAATTTTTGGAGCGATCCCTACTGGTATTTGATGCACTATAACTACATTAGTACGTGTATCCATCTACATCACTTTACAATTTCCTGACTATTGCATTAGGATGTCTACTGTATGTATGTCGATTATTCCTGCTACTGAAGCAGTTGTTATACTCTCATGAGGTATCATGCATAAGGGTTATACAGACTCTTTGTATGTCTCATATCCTGAAATGTCTCTCAAAACTAACACATACTAGTGCAACTAAAAAAATTATTAATTTAAAAATGAAGTAGGGGTTCCAGTGATAAAAAGTAGTGAAACAAGATATGGTAGTTATGAGGGGAAATCCCTAGCTACTTGGTACCATATAGCCTAGAGACAATTTTTTTTCAATGTTGCTAAAAATAAACTTTTCACGGATTTGCAAACAATCCCAAAATGTATTAGACTATATGGAGATCTTAATATTTCAAGGTTAAATTTTTGCTGATAACCCCCAAAACCCCAAAATCAGCAAAAACTTCTCCCCTTGAAATATTTAGGTTATACAGTATTATAGAAAAGTGGAAAAATCACTATTTTGGCATTTCCCAAAAGCAGCAAAAACTGATAACATCTAAAGTGCATTTTACCATTCAGTGGACTTTTAAAGTAACCATTGATCTTAGGTATAGAGGTGTTATAACAGGGAAAATCAATAGAGTAGGAACCATAAGATTACAAGGAACTCACTTGCAGATTGTTCTCAATGTTGATCAGCCACCCATCAAACTGGTAGTAATTGGCCAGACTCACACACTGCTCCACAAACTGGTCTACGTTAGCCTTAGTTGACAACAAGTGGTTACAGGTACGTGCACCATCCTCCCACTCTGTAATAATCGTGCCAAGAGACAGGACTCCGTTGGCATGGGCTGCGTTGGTCCATGTTGAGGGTGGTATTGTGATGAAATTGTGGCTGAAATAAATGAAGCTCTCTATCAAATGCCAGTGATAAAAGTGATAGTCACTGGTGGCATTGGCTCCTTGTGGGTACTTGTCTTGAGTATACCCTCCCATCATGTCATGGCAGACCATTATTCTGGCACTCGGATTACTGTTGCTTCTT
This sequence comes from Dysidea avara, assembly GCF_963678975.1. Lineage (NCBI taxonomy): Eukaryota > Metazoa > Porifera > Demospongiae > Dictyoceratida > Dysideidae > Dysidea > Dysidea avara. The sequence goes on from NC_089274.1 coordinate 44,682,588, forward strand.
CGCCGCAGTGGAACAGTGGCTACATTGAAGGCATCAAATCCTGGTAGCCAAGAGAACAACTTGTAAATAGATTTAATTGGCTGGATTATGGGGTGACCACAATCATCATATCCCTCAGTAGGTAGTTTGGTGCTTGGTAAAGATGAGTACTTGTAGTGGATCACTTTCTGTTTAACTGGTGTTATCAACATAGAGGCCCTCCTATCATCTTCATTTTCCGTCCTTTTTCCCTCCATCTTTTCAGCCTTCACGTATACGGGACTTTTACCTGAGGTCATAGGGGATTTTACCCCTAGAGTGGCGGATTTGCTTGGGGTGGATGAACTTTCGTCAGTCTCCAAAATAGTGTCACGATTTCGGGGCCTTCCGTCACGATCTTGCTGCTCTTTGCTTGCCCAGGTATGCTGTAACTTCGTGAAGCTGAATTCTCTCCTCGTACCTACGTCTGTTCTGTCAGACTTGCTTGATTCAGTTTGTTTACTTACTCCTTCCGTGAGTTGTTCATTTGTAAGTTGCTCGTAGAAACGACTACGAGCTTCTCTCAAGTCTTCCTGAGGAGATGGAATTTTCATGGGTTTTGAGCTGTTCACCTGACGCTTTCTTGCTCTGCTGGCCCACCATATTGTGGATACTAACACAACTAGAATCGATATAACTATAAGCAATGCTATCTCTACTTCCTCCATGGCTCCATTCAAAGCTCACTTCGAGACGCGTCAAATAGAGCGCTTAGTAACCATTTTAGAGGCGTCTACATCAGAATTTATAAATTACACGCGCTTGGTTCAGTTCGAGTAAACGATTTTCTTACCGTGCTATTTCCTTTTGTACGTCGCCTCCGATGGGGGACTATTTAAATATCACCAATGATTCTGATACGATGAACGACTACTTAGGGTGGGCTGATTCACACTGGGCGAGAGCCATTACTGGGATATTCACGTGGGCAGCATTATTCGTCACTTGCCACCAGGTAGGCGTTAACCGCCGCCATTTTGAAATATCCACTGGTGATTTGTGTCCTCGTTTGTGTCACTGTGTACAGTATTGTGGTTATAATGTGTTGAGTGTTATGTAGAGAAGAGCGCTGTTATAGGACAGCGTTCTCATGACGTTTGTGTGATTGAATTTCCGATTGTATTAAGTCACACCTTCCTGTGATCCATCTTAGATATTTCAGCACCTGCGACATTACACCGTCCCTGAACAACAGCTGTGGATTGTCAGGATATTGTTTATTGTACCCATTTATGGATTTTGTTCCTGGCTCAGTATACTGTTCCCACCGTATGCTGTATACTTCGACTCGATACGCAGTTGTTATGAAGGTAACTATGAAGTATTCACTTTGTCACATTACTTAAGTATTTTCACATCACAGCTTTTGTCATCTACAACTTTCTAAGACTGTGTATGGCTTACCTTGGGGGAGAGACTGCCATCTTAGCTGAAATCAATGGCAAGCCAATGAAGTAAGCAAAACATGTTAATTGAGTTGTAACGCCTTTTATGTAGTTGGTAACTGAAGGAGGTTGGTCATATATCACATCCATTATAACATTTCTGGTATTTGGCTTCATCATTAATGATGTTGTGGCATAAATTGTGTTGGTCAACAAATAGCACTTAATTTTGAGTGTTTTGTTTCACAAAAAGCTTAACATTGATAGGAGTTTGAGTGATTTACCTCTAAGCATGTCACTCCGGTGTACTTGTTCCAATAACGCTGTGCTGTTGAGAAACTAAAGTTGAATTTGTGTACAGAAAAGGTTGGGACATGTGTCGTATAATCCTATGATGTAGTGCTGTGTATGATCATCCAACATGAATATGGTACTATTATTATCAAGTCCTTTTAACACATTCAGGAGACTGTGTGCATGGTGTAGTGTTTGTTTCTTAGCTAGGTTAGCCACACAGAGTGTTGATTGGCTGAAATAGGGGATTTAGAAACTATTATTTCATGATATCAATTTGCACATTGGGTTATTGTATATCAATATTGAAGTGTAGGAGTTAAATGGGATGAAGTTTTCTTTGGGTGTTTAATGACAACCTCCTCTGATTTGTGTATATTTCATGATAAACATGTTAGGTGGTATAACATTTACTACGTTACTATATTTTTATGTTTTCAGTCGGACTTTTATGACATGTACATGTTGTCTACATAATGCTGTGTATTCGGTGGGTTTTCTTCGCTTCTGTAAGCAAGTACGTTTTTTTGTCTATCTACTCTGTTAAGTATGTAATGGTGTATTTTTGTCGATGTTTCAGGCTACGCTACAATTCTGTGTTGTGAAGCCGATTGCTGCTGTGATAACAATAATTCTTGAAGCGAATGGCAAATTTAACCAGGGCAACTGGAGGTAAGGTGGTACTTGGTTCACCTGTAGAAGGTCGTACCAAGAGTTAATAATAAGAGAGGAGAGTGTCTAACACTGTATAGGCCTGTAATAGATGATTGCGCAGAAGTTAAACGGCTTCCTTTCCGTGTAACGTACAGGCTTCTAGTATTTGTTCGTTTCCTTACCGCAATTAGTTTAGCCGCACCGTGATGAATCCTCGAGAATATTCAAAAACTGAACTAAAGACTGAGCTGTATGTACAGGGAACAGTGCTCCTTCAATTGGAGAATGCTCAAAGGTAGGGTAACATGGCGACGCAGTGAAAATTCGAAGCGATACTCCGCCTTTGGTTCAGTGTTTATTGGTTTCTCAGACGCTCTCCCCCAGAGTTATCTTCGAGGTTAACAGCCACACTTCTTTACGCAACAGAGCGATGCTTTTCGTGGTGAACTTGAACACCGAATTGAACGCACGCCCTTGTGTCTGGGATAGCCTTTGTGGTTAAATGCGAAAATATACTAGCCAGTCTGTCGTTGTGTGGAAAAGAAGCCGTTTAACTTCTGCGCAATCATCTGTTACAGGACTATACGGCGTTAGACACTCTCCTCTCTATATTATTAACTCTTGGTCGTACCCTTTAAGGATATGAGAATATTGTTCATAGCATACTGATACTATACACAAAATTTATGGCTTATTAATATGGGGTGGTCCTATTCCTGTTAATAATGTTGCTACAGTTACAGTTTTGTTACTGGTTGTTATAACTTGCTGAGTACTACGTAACTTGTAACCAAAACCTCTCTGGATATCGTAGCTGTTAATGAGCCATATTGGTTGCTTTAATTGTATAGTGTAAGAATACCGTATGTGGTCTCACTGTCTACTTACTGTAGTTTTGTGTGTGTACATACAGTACAAGTGTATGTTGTTTAGTCTCTGTTACATGTCACACACTATTAGTCAGGGTGTTATACTTTCTGTAACCTGTGTGTCATGCTCTATTACCAGTTGAGTTATGCTATGTCACTGTGTGAGCACTGCTATCATGTATGTGCCCTATGCATGTCTTCTTGCAGTAGTAGTGGCGTCTACCACATGAAATGGCATTTCTTTCTCATGCTGTTAGCACTGCTTAACTAGTCCATTTGCATTACTTTGCTGTTCCATTTACAATCCCATTTGGAGAGCACTAAGCCTTACTATTAAGTGAAAGGCCATGGCTGTGCATTTAAGGATTGAAAGTGAGGACTAGCATTAGGGGTGGGCAATATTTCATTAATATATTGAGAAATTCAATATTTTACTAATATCGATGTGCAAAAATGATATCGAGATACAGTACAATGTAACAAGCACAATGTGTTATAGACCGTATTCCAAATGACATCACACAAATTTTCTATTTGGTGGATTCTTATATTTTCTAGTATTATCACCAATGGCGATCAAGATTTCGAAGATTGATATAGAGGCTAACAAACTAGATATCAAGGCGAAATCACCAGATTTGGTTATTACAGGAAATTAAGAAACAATAGTTTTTCTTCTAAACTTTGAAAACCAACTGAAAATTTCTAACCCGACGTTAGAGAATAGATTTTATACCCTTACAACTAGAGGTGTTCCGATATAAGAAAACTAAACCGATCCGATACCGATACGATATGGATTAATCATTTTCAAACCGATACGATACCGATACGATACACCGATATAACTAAGTGTAGCTGTTTATGTTTGAAGAACCACATATGCCATGTTTAACTTTATTTTAGCTACTGAAGAAACTAGTGAAGACAGTATTAAGATTATTGGCTACGCTTGGTTACCCATGGTGGTGTGGCCTCTATTGACAGCTCAGACTATAAGGCACCCACAAATATTTTAATACATGCCCCTGCCAAGATTAGTCCGGCATTTTAATGGCTTGTAGAGATGGCTGGTTGTTTTATGCTGTGCTCTTGGTTCATCTTTTTGCTGTTTCCCCAGGCTCATCACTATGAGTGTTTGTTGTATGATTGGTAAGCTTTGTGACAACAAAACAGTAATTATCCATGTACTTAGATGGCTTCGTGTAACGTACTGCTTTTAGACAAGGGAGATAACTACTGTTTCCCGCCCTTGTTAGCTAAATAGTAGGGTTTATAATATGGCTTGATCATTGGACAGTGTCCTCAAGATAGTTCAGTTGTATATCGGTGTATCGTATCGGTTTTTAGCAGCAATATCGGCTCCCACCGATATAGTAGAAATGTCTATATCGGCCACATCGGTACACCTCTACTTACAACTGTACCTGTTAGTTTTAGGTCAATATCTTTTTCCTGGATTGAATAGCGATTTGAATCTTATTAAGCCCCATTGGAACTCTCACTCGAAATTGTTAGAATATCCCAAATAACCGCAGCCATTTTAATTATTTCGTGACGTCATTTGGAATACGGTCTATAGTTGCTGTTACCTTGGTAAGCATGACGCAACATCTAGTACTAAAAATCATGGGTACAGGTCAGGCATACAATACTACGTATTGACAACCAGCTGCACTGTACTATGAGCATACTTGGAATTTGAACAGGTGCAGGTCAGTTGATAAGGACTAGTTATGAGTTATTCAAGAGGTATTAGTACAGTAGTTATCGAGATACTGTGCCAACTCTCTCAGAGAGGTGAGATATTCATTCCTCCAATGCACCCAAAACTGCTTGTTGACTTGTGTCTTGTCTTCCCGTTTCCTTATCATACTTAAAATAAGGAAGTCTGGATCATCTATATCTTCTGGATCTTCTAGAGTATGAGGAATCATCTGTATTAGTATGAGGAATCATTTGTATTCTTCTACAGTACAGCAAATAGGATGTTATGAGAAGCTCGGGATCAGAGAGGTTGGAAGAAATATAGGTTAGAGGTCTGCTGTTTAACATGGTCCACTTCAACAATGATTGTTTCCAGCTGTTTCTGTGAGATAAAGGCTTGTCCCAATGTTTTCTTCACTGCTTGTTTTGTAAGTCCAATCATGCATTCCCAGAAGCCCCCATACCATGGGGCTCGTTTGGGAATGAACTCCCATGTAACATTCTGGTGTTCCAATGCTCCTTTCAAGATTTCGGATTGTAATAACTTCTGTATAGCCTCCACGGCGGCAAGATATGCAGATGCATTGTCAGAGATCATCTTGCATGGTGATTTTCAGCTAGAAAACCTTCTAAAAGCCAACAAGAATGTCTCGACAGTTAGGTCGCCCAAAGTGTACTGCTCTTGTTGCAGTGCATGTGAAAAGATAGGACTTTCTTCTCTTGTTCTCCTTCCTTGACAAATAAAGCTCCGGTAAAGTCCATACCAGTGATGGTAAAGGGTGGACTTCAGTGACTCTGATCTTTGGTAACGGTGGAGGGTCAGGGGCTCTGTATGGCTTTCCAGTGAGCTTCCTGCAGGGTACACAGCGTCTCAATAGACTCTTAGCACACTGTCGCATTGAGGGTATCCATTAACTTGGCGTACAACTGTAGTGGTTGTACTCACTCCTCCGTGTTGTAAGTTCTTATGTGTGTCCATTACAATCATTTGGGTGACGGGACTGGGCAGGAGGTAGGGAAACTTGCTGAGGTCTGTTGTTAGTGCATTTGTGTATTTGTCCTCCGCAACAGATTAACTTCTTGTCATCAATGAAATTCTAAGCTGTTTTATCAGGGGGGGGGGGGGGGGGGGGGCAGACACTTGGAAGATGTCTTGAGCAGGTAAGCAATTTCTTCTGGATAACTACAGTGTTGTACTGCAATGATCAAACGTCTACATGCATAAGATAACTATGAGCTAGTAAGAGGTCCGGAAAGTGGGAGTTGTAACTTGCGTAGATTATGGATAAAACGGTAAATGTAAGCAATAGTGGCCAATGGACAATTAAGGTGGCTGCACCGTGAAGCATCAACAATTGTCAGTATATCTGTTTGGTCTTTCAATAAAGGAATGGTAGTGCAGGGTACAAATTCTGCAGCTTTAGTTGCTACTATGTCAAGGATATTGGTTGGCGTCCATGTTGGCCAATTGGAAGTGTTCGATAACCACTGTGGACCATGCATCCATAACTCAGATGACTTCAATTGTTCCGTGGATATGCCTCTGGTGAGGAGATCTGCAGGATTGTTGGCCGAGGGTGTAAATGACCAATTGGTTGAAGAAAAATAAATTCTTGAGAATTTCTGTTACCCGTTGGTGTACAAAGGAGTTGGAATGGCCACCATTGTGTAACCAATGAAGTACAATTTGAGTATCTGTCCAGAGGTGTACTGGAATAAGGTTAAAGTAAGGCTTGAACAAATTTTACCACTCTGATAGCAGTGACAGCAGCCATCAGTTCCAGTTTCGGTAGAGTTAAAACCTTAATGGGAGCTATGCGGGTTTTGGACATGACAAAGGAGATGTTGTTACTGCAAAGATAAACAATCTCACTGTATGCCTTAGTGCTGGCTTCCGCAAATATACATATGTGATCAATAACTTTATCTGGTAGATGAGGGAAGTAGGCTCTTGGAAGAGTTACAGTAGGTTGGAAAGCTTAAGGATGTCGTCACGAATACTTAGCCATTTGTCTCTAAATTCTTCATGAAGTGGAGTGTCCCAAGAACGTTTCTGCTGCCATACTTCCTGTAATGGTATCTAGGCACGGATGGAAACTGGAGTAGCCCACCTTAGAGGATCAATATTTGTGATGAATCCTGAAGAACACTACGCTTGGATACTATATTACTAGAAGGCAGTGATTTGGAAGCCAGTGACGTTGTATCTGTACATGTATTCCAGAGAATACCAAGTATCTGAACAGTGGTATTGTGGTCTATGGTCTTATTGGCAGTGGCAATCTGCTTTAGTGTGGCACTGTTTGAAGCCCATGACCTTAGATAGAAATTACATGATATTCCATGCTTGGGTGTAGTATTGGACAAGTTGAGTGTCAGTGTCGTACCAGGATAGGATATTGTCAACATAGATATTGCATTGAACGTCTTCAGAAACAGATGACTGAAACTTGCATAAGTGTAGATCAATGGTGGCATGCAACATAAAGGGGGAACTGGCTGTACCAAAGGGAACAGATGCAAAACGAAAAATCTGAAAGCAACTGTCAAGGTTCTCAGGTTGCATTGGCCACAAAAAAACAAGTGAAATTTCTACCGTCTTCGTGGAATCTGATGTGAAGAAAGGCCTTTTCAATGTCTGTTGACAGTACATAATTGTGTAAACGAAAACGTAACAAAATGGGGCATAAATCATTCAATAAGGGAGGTCCCACCTCTAAGCAATCATTCAGGCTGGATGCAGAGGGACTCTCACTACAGCTGTAGCCATATACAATCTGAGTGGGAGTTATTTGAAAGTCCTTCTTGATGGGATGATGGGACAAGTAGTGAACCGATGGTTCAGGAGTAGAATGGGAAGGAATGTCATTGACCTTTTCAATAAAACCATGGCGTTCCTGATCCATTGTAATGTTGTCATACAGCTTCAGTAATTGTGGGCTTTGTCTTAACCTTGTGAACAGATTTTTAGTCCTTCTTTTACATGTGTTGTAATTCGATGGCAGATGTGGTTTGTCATCTTTCCAAAGAAATTAGCTGTATATGTACCATCTGGTAGCTGAGAGATGTTGTGAGACTGGTAGGATTTGAGAAAAACAGAACTAGAGTCTGTACCAATGGCTTCTATGGACCATAGTTTTTGCAAATCAATCCCTTTATTGTCAGCTGCAGTGGCAAGTTGAAGCAGGATAGACGTTAACAGTTTGGTAATGACAATGGTAGAGGTCCAGATAGAAGATAGCCAAGTCGAGATTGCTGTGCTGTAGGACCATTTCCTCTGATGATGTGGTCCTGTACAAATGACCAATAATATCGGTTCCAATTAGAATAGAGACTAGAAATTCATCACTGTCTGTAACAGGATTTGCAAGCTTCAACCCTTTGAAATGTGGTGTGTTGTCCAATTCTACTCGACAGGAATTCTGAATTATTTTTGGGACAACCAAGGACAGAAATAGGAACAAGATCACCAGTAAGTGTCTGTATCTGGGTAGTGACAACTCCTAATGTTTGAAACAATGGTGAGTCATTGCCAAATGAGGACAGGGCTACTTGTGTAGTGGTGGATGGCACAACGTGAAGTTAGTTTGCTAGTTGTGAACAATTAAATGAGTGTTGTGCTCCTTCGTCAAATAATATGTTAACATTCATCCTTGTATCACGACCAATAACAAGAGCTATAGCAGTCTTGAGTCAAACAGGAGTAGTATGGTGGGAAGCAGGTATGAGATACGATGCAAGCAACACTAGTGTAGCAGTAGTGGTAGGTGGAAGAACAGGTTGTGGTATAACTGGTGGATGTGTGACTTGAGATGTGTTCCTTGGTACATCAGTTCTGTGGTCACCATTGCACAAGCTTGTATGATGTTTCTGTTTGCAGTGTCTACATCGAAATTTGGAGCTACACTGGGAGACTTTATGTTTGGCAAGACAGTTAAAGCACAAGTGATTTTGTTTCACAATGTCCAATTGTTTTTAGTGGTCTGTTACAGTGGTACACTGATGGGCTACGTCCTGCTTTCTGCTCTCGATACGTGTACTGATCTGGGCCATGGGTCGAGCCATATGCATGGCCATGGGTTGAGCCATGGGTGGTGCAGCGTCACTTATTCGAGATTTATACATCTTAAAATACTTGAACTGACTGAGCTAGCTAGGGCCGAGAACTTGCTGCACTTAGTAAGAAGTTCGTATCTAATGGGTGTGAGTGATACAGGTGAAGTAAAGTAGGATGGGATTGAGTCAAGTGTTGGGAGTGTGAGTGATGGGTTTGATACAATAGTACTAGGAGTTCCAGAGCTAGCATATACCACTGGTGTATCACTAATGACATTTGCTACAGGTGTATCATGTGCAGTACATAACACTGGGGTGCCACTGACAGTTATGACGGTGCATCACATGAACTTGTTGGTAATGTGCTAGCTACATCACTCACATTCTTGTGATCTGATTTTTGCATTGTAACTTCATAATCTTCACCTGATCCTTGCTGTGAAGGAGTAGTAGGAGGTTGTAGCTGGAATAGTTCCACACGTTTATTCAACTCATTGACTTTCTCTAATGTGATGTCTTGTAACTCCTCTGAAGCATCTTGTATAAGACCAAGAATCTGCTGATCAAGCTTCACAATCTGTTCTTTCGTCTTCTCTAGCTGGGCAACTGCGGTGTTGAGATCGGTTATCGTTCGCTAGAGTTCCTTCTACCTTGTTGAAGATTCTAGTCACATGGGAGCGGTATGCTCTTCGTGAGGTCTGGAGACGAGTTACCTCCTCCATTGTTTGTCCATTTCTCTTTGTATCAGTAATGTGATGTCTTTAGTTAAATATGATATCGATTGAATGCGGGCATTCCTAACAACGTTGCTAGCAAACAAATTAACTACTGCTCTATTATAATTAGTGTTTATCACCAAACTACAATCGTTTCTTCATGAGTTTAGACTGCTTCGAAGGCATTTCTTGCTAGGTCATTCGCGAATGTGTCTATCTTGAGCATCGCAAGTGTACAATGGTGTTTGTATTTTTACGGCTGCTCATACGTCACAAACCACAACCAACACCTTGTCGTTGTGTCATAAATTCATGATACACCCTTCTACAGTGGTTTATGATAGTCTCCTCAGTATGCATATTATGAACACACAACAGGCGAGTTGAATCGTTCTTTGAGGTGAAAAGTGTTGCAGTGTTTTTGATAATAAAGAAAGTGTTATACATTGATGGAGACAGGTAAAGTTGGACAGTTCCCATACGTGGCATGGTGGACATAGTGCATATACCGTATTTGACCGGTTAATATCTGCAGCTACTATAACTTTCAACAAGCAAAACCCTGCGGCTTGTGTGGCAGCAGCCTGCAGTGTTTATATGGATTCACGAGTGACTGACCTTGTTTAATCATCTCTTATCCGAGGGCAGCTCTTATTACAATAATTTTAGGCTGTGAAGCGGCTACTATCCGGAGGCGGCTATTATACGAGCTGCGGCTATTAACCGGTCAAATACGGTATACATGCGCCACAGGTGTAGAATTGATTGCGCTATAAGTAAACTGTAAGACTTTTTCTTTACATAATGTGAATCATTAATAGATGTCACTTTGTGTTACATCATATATAACCAGCAAGTTAACCCATTACCCATTCATAAATGATCTTGACATTTTCGGTCTCTTAATACATGTTGCAACAGGACAAAGAACTATGTACTTAGTAACCATATGAAATACTACGGAATATTTACAAAGATGTCTTAATATTCCAAAGACCCCCAATGTATTTTATTGTAATGATCTGGTTTTCCTTATACTGCAGCAATGTATTAAATGAAAAAATGGTGCTAGGCGTTTGAGGCATACAGCAAAATGCATGTCCTTATACTGATTACTAAGAAGTAATGTACCTGTTTGCGTAGTTTTCAAATTTGTTCTGCCTGTAACACAGCCATACACATAGAGAATGATGTGTAAAGCTTACCTACATGTACAACCAATCTGCTTACTTCAACTGTTGGAGGCATGGTTCAGTAATTTTTGTGTTATTCTTACATGATAGGACACACAATGTTGTGCTTCCGTGAATCAATATTTTGCACTGTCAGTGACAAGAAATTGGTCACAAAGGAGGACAAAGGTAAGTCCATGAAACTTGTATTGTTCACACTGTGGTTTTGGCACACCACATGTTGTGACTGCTCAGGCCGAAGCAGTGTCATACAGTAAAAAATATAGCATGTCAGTACCACTGTTTTTTTCTGCTTGGATGCTATGACTGCTTTATTAGAGTATTGACTGTTCTATTTGAGTATATTGATCTTGCATATAGACACCTCTGGTAGTGCAGGGCCATAGCCAGACTTTTTTATCTTGGTTGGTTCTTTTACAAGAAAAGTGGGCCTTTATATATGACATGATTCAGATTATATTATGGTGTGCGCACCCAGCATGCCTTTGCATGTTGAAACTAGGGGGGTCTGGGGGCATGCCCCCCCAGGAAATTTTTTGAAAAGATACTATTTAGTGGCATTTCAGTCAATAAAAATAACAATTTTTTAGGTAAGCTGAAGACCAGCTGTATGGATGATATCTGGAAAAATATCTCTACTGCTACTGTAATTATACCGTCTGCACATGCATGTGTCTAAATAGCTGTAATATATTGGAATGTCACGGTGAATAAGAATGGAAAGATTAAGCACTCTGCCATGATCAACAGGGGCAGTGGAGCAGAACAAAGGGATGAAATTTAGACATTGCATGGAGTTGAAGCATGGATGCTATTTGTGAGCTCTGCATGGAGGGGCTTGTCCACCAAAATCTTATATTTTAACGAAAGCTTGGTTTAGACAATCTACATGTAGCTTTTAAAATGTAATTGTGACTGTTCTATTAGAGTGGTTGACTGCTCTATTAGAGTATCTCGATCTTGCATTGCATTTAATACAAGCACTGAATGAGTTACTCGGAGTACTTAATTTAGTATCTTATTAGTGGTAACTAGTAAACTGTAGCTAATGGACTTTTGCTCCTGAGAATTTGGACTTGTATACTAAAATTGTGGACCTTTTGTTTAAATTATAGACCTTTTTACTAAAATTGTGGACCTTTTTACTGAATTTGTGGACCTTTTTTCCAAGAGGGCGGTTCTTCAGAACCCCCCCTGGCTACGGGCTTGTAGTGCACCAGAATTCTTTGGTTAAGTCCCACTCCTAGATACGCCATTACACGTTGGTCCATAAAACACTCTGCACGACAGGTTTTCTTTTTTGTTAACTGATATATTAATGGCAAATAGATCCCCAAAACTCCAATATTAAACTAATGCTTTAGCACTCATGGCATAGTCAAGAGACCTCATATCAAACCAGGTACAACAACTTATTCATCGTATATAATACCTTGGTCACAGTGCCCATGGAATATATCTAGTGCCTACTGCTATACATATTAGGTACAATGTTTGTACTGGGCATTAGAGTAACTGCAACACTGTGCATTTTGCATGAAGCAGGTTGTAAATCAGATTTCAACCACAGGGAAGAGCAAATTCAGAGCAGTCACCAAATGTTCACACCGTTAAACACTCTATTAGAGCAGTTTAAGATAACAGTTTCCCTAAGGGTACAGTTGTGGCATAGTAGAGCACAACTGAGCTGAATTAAAGTGTAGAAAACTTCAGAGCATTACTCAAAGCATAACAGACACTTTTACAAGTGTCCAGGCCCAGTATTTTGTAGAAGGGTAAAGGTTTTGGTGCCAGGAAGTAGTGTAATAGCAAGAGTTAATAATAAGAGAGGAGATTGTCTAACGCTGTATAGGCCTGTAATAGATCATTGCGCAGAAGTTAAATGGCTTCCTTTCCGTGTAACGTATAGGCCTCTAGTATTTGTTCGTTTCCTAACCGCAATTAGTTTAGCCGCACCGTGATGAATCCTCGAGAATATTCGAAGACTGAACTAAAGACTGAGCTGGTATGTACAGGGAACAGTGCTCCTTCAATTGAAGAATGCTCAAAGGTAGGATAACATGGCGAAGCAGTAAAAATTCGAAGCGATACTCCGCCTTTGGTTCAGTGTTTATTGGTTTCTCAGACGCTCTCCCCCAGAGTTATCTTCGAGGTTAACAGCCACACTTCTTAAGCAACAGAGCAATGCTCTTCGTGGTGAACTTGAATATCGAGTTGAACACACGCCCTTGTGTCTGGGATAGTCTTTGTGGTTATATACTAGCCAGTCTGTATGTTACGCGGAAAAGAAGCCGTTTAATTTCTGTGCAATCATCTATTACAGGACTATACGGTGTTAGACACTCTCCTCTCTTATTATTAACTCTTGGTAATAGTGTGCATGTACCTTTGGCTGATATGGATCTACTGTACTCATGTACATTTCACTAGACAACTTCTTTTCACCAGGAAGTGTGTGTTTGCATGATTAATAGATTATTCAATTAATCTAGATATTTGTCACAAATCGATTTTACATCTTGTCATGTAGCAAACACCAATGTTTTAATTTGTGCATCTGGGGCGCCAACAACATAATTTGTCTACTAGTGGTTTTCAATTAATGCTCTGTTGTGTTATGTACACATGGCAGGTGTAATGGCTGGTAGTCAGCATGTAGCAGGTGTAAAGGTCAGGAGCAAGGGAGCATGGCAGCTGAAATAACCAACAGTAAGCTTGTGGCAGGTGAAATGGCCAGTAGTGAAAACAAGCGTGACAGAGACAGTGCTACCAGATCTATGATTAATGCTGTTAATTTAATTTTAAAGCCAAGGAGCACTATATTACCTGCCTGGTCTTATTTTGGTTATGTTCCTGGTGGTGGCAGTAAGCCCAAGGATCTACAGAAGCCTGAGAATGTTTATTTAGTATTTCAGGAAACATTGTTACCAATAAACGATCCTTTGCTAAACCCTGAAAAGGTCAACATGTTAGCCTTTTTAGCTACTTATGTACCATGCTACAACTATCACTTACACAATATTACAAATATCGAGATTAAATCGAAAATCTAGATTATTTGGCTTCAAATATCTAGATTACTAAAAATGCAATATCGCCCACACTAGTTGAGCGTAAATGAGTCCCTGTAACATGCCAAACTTCTTTTCCAGGGGTACACATACAGTATGTATTATGTGTACATATGCTAGTGTGATGTCACTTGCCACATTGTATGGCATACATCCACCACTGTGTCATGTCAATGCTGCAGTACAGTCTGTCACTGTGTCTGACACATTGTATGGTACTGTTTCTTTGTGTGTACAGTGGAACCTCTCTTAACAAACTCCCCGAATTAAGGATACAATAGAAAAAACCTCCATAATCAGGATAAAAATTATGGTCCCAACAGGTCTGATTAATCGTTTTTTTTGTTTGTTTGTTTACCTCTAAAAGAGGGAAACCTCTATATTACAGCAAAAAGTAGCTGAAAATTCTTGGTCCCAAAATGTCTGTAATAAAGAGGTTCCACTGTAATGTGTGTGTCTGTCGTCTGTGTGTGTGCACATGTCGCATTGTATGGAGTTACTTTGTGACGTTATATTGTCTGACTGTCACTACATGTGCATGTCACATTCTCCTATACTGGTACTATCTCCATGTATTTTTTACTGTAGTCCTCACTATGGCTATTTCTACCTGAACATCGTGTACAATCTCTCAATATCACTGGCCATGTATGGCCTACTGCTGTTCTACACTGCCACTCGTGAGATGCTGTACAAGTATCACCCAGTACTGAAATTCTTTACTGTCAAGTCCATTGTATTCCTCTCCTTTTGGCAAGGTGAACTACTAATCAACACTAACTTGTAAGTATTTATGTATTTGTTATGTAGGATTTCTGCTTAGCGCTTTGATGTGGGCGGGCTCAATTGAAGGAGCAGAATCTGCCACTCTCTATCAGAACTTTCTTATCACAATTGAGATGTTTATTGCTGCCATTTTGTTACTCATCGCTTTTCCACACAAGCAGTATGTAGACCAGCAGACAGGTAAATATGGGAAGGGAATTCCCATGCAGAGGATTGCCGGTCATTTAAAGGACACCATCAACCCTCACGATGTTGTGAATGATGCCATACAAAATTTCTCAATGGTATACCAGAAGTACGCTAAACAAGAACAGGTTGATGAAGATGAGGTGTACGCAGATGAGCAGGTCATTTACGACAAGAATGGCACCATAAATAACCGGAAAAGAAGTCTCCAACATCATGACAGTTTTACAGTGGGCAACGAAAAGGCCACACTGCTGAACAGTGATGACAATGAAGATGATGATGACTAAATGTATATCTTTGCTGAGCCAATACAATGTAGTGTTACAGTATATGTATATCAGTACAGTGCAGTGTTTATAGTAGCCATGGCCTTCATACAGTTATAAATATGTTTAATCATATAGTACGATTGTACAGGGACCACAAAGGTATGACATGGCCCATGAAAAAAACATCGCCCAAAAACCAGCCTCTTTTTTACCTGACGACAATGAGGCAGTATTGGGTAAGCCCAAACAAGCCTTTAATTGACCCAAAATGCTTTCAGCAAGTTGCTATGACTTTTTTTTAAGTTATAGCTAAAACGGAATTTTGTACTGAATGACTGATGCCTTCAGACAAGCATAAACCTCTAAGCTACCAAGGGCGGATCCAGAGGGGGGCTAAAGTTCCCTTTTAGGCTTTACTTGATCAATATACTGAGGATTATAATGAAAATTTCTCTTAGCATAATTATATGATTGCTAACAATACAAATACTCATAAACCCACCTTTAAACATCTATCTAAGACATTATCACTGGATTTATGCCAAAGGTTATGAAATAAGGACCCGGATCAGCATTGGAGGTGTACAAGATTGAGATACTCTAATAGAGCAGTCACCTAACTACTCTAATAGAACATTCAGCAATTTTATTAAGCTTTTCAGCATGGGTACAATGCAATACAAAATAGTGCAATTACAGCAACAAAAAAAGAAAAATCAGTCCATGCTGAGGGTCCACTAGCTAGTAGCTATCAGTGCTAGTGGCCTAAGTACAGTAAGTACATCTTATTACAGTAAGTAAATTAGTTAAATAATGTTAAGTTAGGTTATTATATAAAGACTTGTTAACTAGCTATAGACACTACAGTTTATCAAAATTAGGAGGTTTGGGGTGCTTATTACAAGGACAAAGAAATGGAAAAGTACGTGTATTGGTAGGATCAAAAGTTTGCTCAAAATGATTCCATAGGAAATTTATTATAGACAAAATTTAATGGTAGGGATACTAAGATCACAATCAACTACAGGTAGTGCATTCCATATTCTAGCAATTCTATTAAAGTTGTTAAGTCATTAATATTGAAACAATCTGATGGAAATTTGATAGACTTGATAAGGAAGACTACATTGATGTCAAGAGTGTACATTAGCGGTAAGATCTTAAGCTTTACCAAATGGGTTTTATAGTCACTTGAGTAATCGTTCAATATGAACTTGCACGTTGTTGAATTTGTTCAATTAAGTAATATCTTTTATCAGGTGTGGCTTCCACAAATACTGCAGAACAATAGTTGAGAATGGACTAATAAAATCAGTATAGAGGTGCTCCTTTGCTTCTACATGACTATTTGAAGAGAAAGATCAGTGTAGTAGACCTAACATTTTGTAGGCTTTGCTAAGAATATCAGTAGTGAGCTTCCCACGATAATTTGGAGGAAATCATTATTCCTAAGTCTTTGTGAGTATATATCAGTTTTAGAGATGGTACTAAATATCGAATAGAGTAAATTGTGTCTTAGATAAATTGAACAGTAAATTTGTGTCAACACTCCAAATATTAAGTAAGTTGAGATCTTCTTGCAGTTGAATAGAGTCTATTATATCCACAATAGTCTTGTAGCATTTAGTGTACATGTCATCAGCAAATAATACTAGTATAGAAGAAAGAACTTGCTGAGGAAGATTGTTTATATAAATGAGGACCTAGCACACTTCTCTGCAGAACACCAGATAACACTGGAAGAAAATCTGAATATTTGTTGTTTATCTTAACAAATTGTTTTTGGTGCAATAAACAGTGTCAGAACCATAGCCATAGGTTTCTAGCAATACCAATTGACTTTAATTTTAAAAGAAGCTGATTATGAGATACACTATCAAATTCCTTTTGAAGTCCAAGTATATTATATCAGTTTGTTGGGGAGTATTTATAATGCTATTAGAAATAATAAGAAGTTGTTGGATAACAGATCTGTT
This sequence comes from Dysidea avara, assembly GCF_963678975.1. Taxonomy (NCBI): domain Eukaryota; kingdom Metazoa; phylum Porifera; class Demospongiae; order Dictyoceratida; family Dysideidae; genus Dysidea; species Dysidea avara. The sequence goes on from NC_089274.1 coordinate 44,699,771, forward strand.
TTTCAGGAAGCCAAATTGTGAACAAGAAAGGTGTTTGTGGGCGTGTCCAATAATTTTGTCGTAAATCAGTTGCTCAAGAACTTTTGATGAATTATAATGATATCGGCCGATAGTTGGTAACTGATGTTTTATCACCGGACTTGAAAATAGGGACAATGCAATGAATGCACCATTCTGAAGGCAAAGTATGTTGTCGAAGGATGAGATTGTACAGGTAATGGAAAGGTTTGTAAAGCAATACAGCGCAGCCCTTCAGGACTTTAGCTCCAATATCATCTATTCCCACAGTTTTACAAGGGTTGTGTGAGTTTAGAGCTTGAAATGTGTCGTGTTCAGAGGTAGTTATGGAGACAAATTCCATAGCAGAACCAACTATTAGGCCGTGCAAAGTTAATTATATGTTTCTGGTCCTACCAATTCCCCAAAATTGACCAGGTGACCAGGATTTTTTATTTATTTATTAACTTTTGGATGTGGTACACTACATTTGACAATATATAAAATTATAGGGGAAAACAAAGTTAATGTATAAAGTTATAGCATCTTTATAAGAAAAGGGTGTTTATAGGACATGAATACCTTTCAACAGAGTATGGTGATTGCACAATTCATTTGGCAAATAGATAACCAGGAAGGGAACCAGAAACATATAAATAACTTTTTGTGGCCTTAATGCACAATACACTACTACTGTACTTACTTAATACAGATCATTAACTGTCACAGACACCATCATTACCTAAGAATGCAGTGGGAGAGGTAACGTGGAGTACCATTAGGTGACTAAGTGCCTTTAATATATTCTGTGTCACTGGCCACGAAGCAATAAATTCAATTGTTTTAAGAATAAAATGGAAAACACTGCAAAAATTATGCATGATTGATATTGTTATCTTAGTGATTCAGCTCTAGATTAAGTGATGGTATATGGACTTATAAACATTATTTTTATCGGTCATCATAATCATTTTACACCATATATGCAACTGGCTACCTTGTAACTATCTTTGCACAGAACCATGTAGCAAACAAGCATCACCACAAAAGAATATGCTCCAATTCCCCTTCTATGTCTTCTTTAAGCAGCAATATTCATACAATTTGTCCTTTTGGAATAACTTAAGCATAGTAGGCAGGGGGGACTACAGGCCAGCAGTCATCTTAATGAAACATCAATAAGCTTTCCCCTTCAGTAATTGATCCCCTTTTACAAGATTATTTCCTTCTGTAGGCACTTATAGAGCCATCAAATAAGTAAGATGTATATTTTAAGAGTGTGGAAGACAAACTTGCTCTTTGGTCAACTGATCACTGTTGAAGAACAGTTAGCTACACGGACAACAAAGTTGAAGTATACACTATACTTGCATAGTATATACTATGGGTTGAAGTAACATCATCTGCATTACTGCATAACATTTCACTGAATGCTCAGCAGAAGTCGGATTGGAGGGTTTCCATTTGATTTTACTAACAACTGGTCTGCTCCAGTTTTTGATTTCCGACTATCTTTTGTCTGCTCCATAGTCACAAGTGGTCACAAGTTTCCAGGAATGTCATGGCCTACTGGGATGTTCATGACTAAAACAGGTCTTCAGCTTTTGCCACCATCTCGCCCAGATGTCATAGGCTCTCCTGACACTACATTTGCTGGTTCTCGCAATGGCTTATCTGCTTTGCTTTGGTGGACCTACATCAGCACCCACAGTTATGATAAACACTTGGAGGAAGTCCTTGACTGTCTAAAATTAATAGAGTACACTGAAAAAGAGCTGGAGAAGGTTGAGAGGGAAATTGGAAGAAATATATGGATTGCCCGCACTCCCTCAGCTTTGTGTGTTTGTTTCAGGAAACCAAATGATGACATTGTGTATAAGTACATATTAGCAAGTGAAGGAGTTTACTATGGTAATGAATTACGCCTGTACACTCATATGCACATAATGAAAGGTGTTAACAAAGAGAAGATAGACAGCTTGATGAAGAACTATACGTAAACCAGGTATCTTCCCAGAAGACAAACCTATAGCAACACCACTGAGCATTGAAGCAACTATTACAACAGTGGTCAGGTTAAAGAGATGGGTGGGCATTGCAAAGCAGAATCTTTACAATGGTATGGCTATTGGAAAAGATCAAGCAGGCATTATAAAGGGTATCAAACCACTGTCAAATTGGCCTCGTCAAGGTCGTGGTTTTAAGTGATCATTAGCTACTTATAAGGTCATCGTTAAAGTAGTGTATTGTAGAATGTAATGGTATATTTCTATTAAAGGAAATATTTTAGTATGTATATTACAAAGAAATTATTATACATAATTACCATACACAGTTTGTAGCTGTTACACATGGCACATAGAAAAATGTCAACACCATATATGCAAAGGTCTGTTGATAACTTTTTGATCATATGCTATTTGAACAAATGGCATGTAACTAGCTCCCAATGCTCCATCCACATGAATCCAATAACCCTTTCAAGGACATGCAATAGTATTACCAGTATCAGGATTAGTGATCTCAAGATTTTGCTCATCCATCCCATGCTTCTTCAGGATTGGCATTAGCTTCTCACCAGCTTCCTGCACACTGTCATATGCACCTTTAATGTTGTACCATAATTGAAAATGAGTAGCACAGGGTAACCTTTCTCTGCAAAGAATTCTACAAATTTGCAAAGTTTCTCCACATCAACATATCCTAGACCAGTGTTACCTTCTGCTGAAGGGACTCTCAACCGGCCATTCTCCACCCAGTGGACAAGAATCATGGTACAGTTCCATTGCTACTTCACAGTAGGTCTTGATGTGAAGCATTGAAGTAGCCTTGATGACTGAATAGTGCATGGGTTTCTTGTGAGTAGAAAGCTATTGGAGTATATATAAGCATTGGATTTGTTTTTGGGAGCATGCGGGCGGGTGGTCCATTTCCATTATAAGATTGGCTAGCTTTTCAAGCCATTATTTTTCAAGCCATTATTTTCGGCCTGGCACAGCCAAAAAGGCTGCACAAAAGCATGCTTAAGCTTGTTCCTTCCTTTGTAAGTTGCACAAATAACTCAAACGTGAAGTTTGTGCTGACTTGATAGCACTGCTGACACGTGAGCTGACACTGTTTCAAGATAGCTTTTATCAGTATGCAAGAATAACCAGAAAATAATGGAAGAATACGGAATAATGGAATATTTAGAGCTGGCAGTAACCAGATGCGGGCAGTGGACGGGAAACAGAGAATTTATTTGGAGTAGCCTTACCTCTAAGCACTGAGATGTCACTCCAGTATACTTGTTACGATAACGCTGTGCTGTTGAGAAACAAAAGTTGAATTTGTGTACAGAAAAGGTTGGGACATGTGTCGTATAACCCTATGATGTAGTGCTGCGTATGATTATCCAAATATAAACATCGTACTTTTTACACATTCAGGAGAGGTGTGCATGGTGTAGTGTTTGTTTCTTAAGTGTTAATTGGCTGAAATAAGGGATTTGGGAGCAATTATTTCATGATATCAATTCGCACATTCGATTATGGTATAGTTTAGGAGTTAAATTGGATGAAGATTTCTTTGGGTGTTTAATGACAACCTCCTCTGATTTGTTTATATTTCATGATAAACATGTTATAGTATGTTCACGTTGAGCTGAACCCTGAAAAGCAGCTAAAAATTAAAAGTGGATTTTTTCTCAACAGAGTTAACATTTCTGTCAACCAGATGATTACTGGTAACAGCAAAAAGTGTCAACAACAGACAAGTACGGTTTGGCTCCATTACAAGTTCAGGAAAGGACTCTAATGGATATTGTACTTATATGGCTTCCCCATAGGAAATGTATTGTGAAAATTTAAATATTATGTCAAACTTTTGAACAAAAAGATTTTGAAATATTTTTAGCGGGTCAAGCAGTACTACAAATGAGCCAAATTTCAAGATCGTGTGTAATTGCATCCATGAGTTATTAAATGTTTTTGAGGATTCAGCTCAACGCGAACATACTATAGGTGGTATCAAGAGTATATAATGTGGGAGGGAGAGTGTCGAACTACGCTATAGCCTGTGAAAAATGAGCCCGTTAAGTGTTTCCGGATATTTACGGATGCCTACTTGTATTTACGTAATCTCGACTGGTGTTGATAGGCACGAATCGACACGTCTATGTCAAGGCGGCTAAGACCTCATGGCCGCAAGAACCAAAGTGAACGATGGCTGAAACCCCTTCGAGACATACAGTGGTTCAGCAAAATGTTGAAATGTCCAGTGATATTGAACGGGAAATCAATTATGAGTTGCAAGATGGCATCGCCGGTGACAGTGAAGGGACTGAAGCGAACGCAGTAAGTGAAGAACGAGGTGAAGGAGTGCCTGGAGAGGAGAACAACGGTCCTGTAGAGATTGGGGAGGTGGATCGAGCGGAACATGAGCTTTTTCATCACGAAGTGTGCGAGCTGGGGACCAATGGTTTTCCGGATCTGTGTTTTGTTAAAGCACAAGACGACGCAGGGAACTCTATGGTAGTGATAACTCAGCAAACACTAATGTTTCACCGTCCATTTGGCTTTACTTCGCGAGTCCAAGTAACCATCAGGGGAATGGAGTACGAAGTTCATGTGATGATGAAGAAACTGATTTCAGGTACCTTGAAGTCTGTCAGGGATGTGAAGGAATTGTGCCGTCAATTTCGTGCTGGCTCTGGATACAAATTTTGTCCTGGTATTGACCCAAAGTATTACAACTCGCATTATTTTGAAACTATCCGCTTTGATATTAAAAGTGTGAGGAAAACTGCAGAGCCTTTTGCCCGAGTAGACTCAGTAAACTGCAATCTATGGTTTTTGCTGGCCAGCAATGCAACTGCAGCTGAAAAAGCATCTATGGAAGTTCACTGTGCTGCTTGTAAGAGGCTAATCCACTATTTGAATTGCCAAAGACGCCGTACTTTAGCAGAAAGCCCTAGTCGGAAGCTGAAAAGGCAATTGTCATCATCACGGGCCAGGCTTTCATATATGTCTCCAGCTAGCCAGAATAAGAGAAAATGCCATGCGCAAAGTGAGAGATCCAATTTGTTACGAAAGTTGGAAAAGTGTTCCGAGTCAGATGTAACGTTGAATGATGAACAACATGACGAGATGTGTGCTATTGTGGAGAGTATTAGGACTGAATAGTTGGAAAAGATTTTACTTGAAGGTAGTGAACACGGAGTTGGTGATTTAATGAAGGAGATCTGGTACACTGATAGTAAGCGTCAGAAGCAGCAGTTCCTGCATGATCAGTCCAAGAATGGTAAGCTTTACAGTACTGTTTAATTGATTATATTATTATTATATGATTGTTTGTCAGTTTCTGGAGAGCGAGGTAACAGATGGAGCATGATGACTGTTAGAATTGGTCAGTTACTTTGTATGTTGAACCCCATTTATATAGCACTTTTATGTTTAGCCTTAGCAGTATATACCAGGAGTCCTGCAGCTTATGAGGCTCTTAAAAGTTTTGGAATTTTGCAATTGCCATCCAGGTCAACATTACAAGCCTACACTGGAGCATTTATGCATGAACCAGGAGCAAGCAGTCAGTGCATAGAGAGGCAGGTTGCTCGTTATGTAATCTTTAAGGAACAGTGCAGAGAAGCTGGTAAACAAGAGCCCAAATCGGATGGGGTACTCATATTTGATGAGGTGAAAGTTGCATGTCAACTGATGTGGAACTCGCGTAGCCATCAGCTGATGGGCCTTGCCATGACCCACCAAGAATTGTCTTCCCTTAATGACATTTATAGATTATTGAAAGAACCTGACAGTGCACAGCAAACATCTTATATACTCCAGTTTCTATGGCGTGACCTTACCAGTGAATTCGACATTGTGGGACCTTACTTTACAACTTCTTCTTCCATGGAAGGGAAATTTGTCATAGCATGTGTTTTAGAGACAGTCAAGCTGTTTCAGTTTTATGGCATGAAAACAAGCCTGTTGGTTTGTGATGGCGCATCTTCAAATGTTTCAGCCATAAAAGCAAGCCACAAACACAATGGAGTATATTCAGTTGCTCAAAACAAAGATGATATTTTTGAAGTGAAACCATGGATGGTGAATCCATTCAATCCACCTCATCACATTTACTGGCTAATCTGCCCATCTCATCAGGTATGTACCAATCATAATGCACGAATGATCTTAAATTTTCACTTTCTACCAGCTCAAAAATATGGTGAATGCACTGTTCTCTTCAAAGAGCACTGGTACTAAGCATTTTCAGCGCAGTGGCCAGTGCAAGTTTGGATGGGATACGATTGATGACTTGTATCAACGAGAATTGAGTCGAGTGAAGCTTAATTGTGCAAGAATGGTACCAAAGCTGAAGGAAACTCACTGCTTGCGGGATGCGTGGACTAAATTAAATGTCTTACCAGCAAAGATAATGCAGGTAATAATGTGGTTTTGTGAGAAATGTGTATTTATGTCATCTGGCTGTGAAATAGCAAGAACAGGTATTGTCAGAGCTCCACTGGCATATTCATCAGGACCATACTACACCTGAAGAAGCAGCTAAGACAGCTGAAACATTGGCATACTTGGAAGCCTGTCAATGCCTGTTTGAACATGGGTTTCTGAATCATGAAAGAATTAGAGGTCTCAATTCTGAGGTGCTGAATAACATCAACAAGGGATACCGCTACTTTTCCGGATGGCTTACTGATCTGCTTGAATGCGGTATTTTACTTTGAACATATGTGTGAGATTTTAGTTTTCTTTCTACAGACCCAAATTTCCCACACACTTCCAACACACAAAGGGAGTTCCTGTCATGGCAAAGTAAGCTGATTCAGAATGTGTGTATTTTCTATTTTTCTATTTGTAGCATGGGACCTTCTACGGATAGACGTCTATGGCTTTAACGCCTTTGCTAAATGGTTTTTTAATTGCTATCCAACATACTTTATTTCACCCCTTCGAATTTCTGGATCTGCAGTGGAGAGTTTGTTTAGCCAATATAAATACAGTGCTGGTGGAAAGTTGGATGCGGCAAACTATGCAACAGCAAGATGTTCTCATTTGGTTAAGCAGTGTGTTGCTAGCCATCAACCTGGGAAAGATTATCGAGACCAGTCTGTTGGAATTGAGCTACCATTAGTAAAGCACAAGTATGGTAAAGCAAGCACAAAGGACTTGTTAACTTGTAATATATTGACCAGTGTATTTAATGTACTACTTTATCTTTATTGAAATTTCACATGCACAATATGTGCCAAATCATACAGTCAAGAATGCATGTACTATATTGCAGTGAACTTAGCCCCCAGTTGTGTGTGATGAGTTAACAGTGTGTTCCGTAAGTTTACTTCTACAGTGGATGCCACACCCTTCTTAGTTGCTAGTTGTTGTTTCATTGAAGAGACGAACTCTTGAATTCTAGTATTGCACAATTTCCTAGTAAACTCTACAAAAACACTTTCTAAAACTTCTTCATTGAAAGTCTCGATGTTTGGTAGCTTTTGGGCCAATACAGTTTTAAATGATTCCCATAGATCATGACGTGCAGCGACAGTAGTGTGTCCCACCTGCAAGAAACAACACCAGTTATAATTCGATTTGCAAAGGACAACAACATATTTCAAAATATACACAAGCGTTTGAGACTATCACACCCAGTCATGGTCTCTAATAAAGATGAATAGTTTTTAGAATTTACTATAAAGTTAAACTATCTACCAGTGTTCACCTTTATTAAATCAGCCCCATGTTCATTTAACCCTTTTGAATTGACCACCTGCTTTAAGACCATGTCCACTTCACGAAGGTATGGTACAAAAAGTGGATCAGGGAAATACATGTAACCCCTGTCACGATACTTTAAGTATCCTGGAATGCACGATTTGTCCTTGGTATTGATAGCTTGTAGCACAGTGATTTTTTGAGAAAGGACATTTCTTTGGTCATCAGAGCACTGTTTGATTTCCTTGTATAGCGCATGCAACACTACAAAGTGCTGCTCCTCCAAAACGGTAGTACACGCCGTCTTCATCTGTTCCTATTGTTACACTCCCAGACTCAACAAGTTGTTTCTGAAATCGAGTTACATGTTCTAATAGAAAGTGGTACACAGTAGATGACACTGTTATCATAACCTTGTTACAGTGGGGAACAGGCATTCCATTTGCTTTACAAAATTCCAACCATGTGCTTCGAAGGGTATTCACAGGGTGTTCAGCCAGCTCTTGGTAATCTATGTCTTGCAAAGAATATTCTTCACTAAGCAGGAAAACACTACAGTAATTGTGCCAATCTAGCTGGAATCGTAAGAAGGAGTCTGGAAGTTTCTTGCTGCTGATGTAAAGTGTCCCAAAGTAACGATGGTGATGCACAAGTACTTCTCGAAGAGGCTGCTCTGATGTACACAACACATTTGCAAAATCTTTCAGTAATCCACCATCATCAAAAGTTTCCTTCAGTTTACTGATTACTTCCCACTGTATAACCTCACTACTGATACTTTGTATTGACTGCAACAACTCATCCCTCTCTGATTTCTTCATTGCTTTAGTTTTACTAGTTTTGCCCTTCTTTTGAGAGGTTTTCTGCTGCATGGCTTGAGCTGCTTGAGCCGTGGTTGCTCCAGCACTTGAACCTTTGCCGCTTATAAGCTCTGAGCTTTTTGTTCCCTTTGAACTGCTTGTTCTTAGACTGGCCTTCTTCTGAGCGGGTTTTTGCTTTGTGGCTAGGGATGCTCGAGCCGTGGTTACAGTTGAGCCATCGTCGTTTGTGGACTCTGATTCCTTGGAATTGTTTGCTCTAGCCTTCTTTCGAGGGTTTTTTTTGCTTCGTGACTTGGGCTGCTCTAGCTGTGGTCGCTCCTGCATTCGAGTTTTCTCCATTATTTGTCTCACACTGAGTTACGTCCGTCCTTCTTTGCTTGCTCGCCGATTCTACTTCTTTTTCTAACAGTTTGCGCCGTGTACTTCGTCTTCTGGCACCTACAACTCCATTCTCAGTCGAACTGCACTCAGCCATATTTGTGACGCACGTGCATATAAGCGTGCGCGCCCTCAACCCACAGCATCGCACGCCGGTCTCACCTATTTACACTTCTTGTCGAGGCCATAGGACTTAACGGGCTCATTTTTCACAGGCCATAGCGTAGTTCGACACTCTCCCTCCCACATTATATACTCTTGGTGGTATACTATAACATTTACTATGTTACTATATTCTTATGTTTTCAGTCGGGCTTTTATGACATGTACATGTTGCCTACATAATGCTGGGTTTTCTTCACTTCTGTAAGCATGTATGTTTTTTTTGTCTGTCCACTCTGATAAGCATGTAGTGGTGCATTTTTGTCAATGTTTCAGGCTACACTACAATTTTGTGTTGTGAAGCTGATTACCGCTGTGATAACAATAATTCTTGAAGCGAATGGCAAATTTAACATGGGCAACTGGAGGTAAAGTGGTACATTGAACCTTGGTTCACCTGTAGAAGGTCGTACCCTTTAAGGATATGAGAATATTGTTCATAGCATACTGATACTATACACAATATTTATGGCTTATTAATATGGGGTGGTCCTATTCCTGTTAATAATGTTGCTGCAGTTACAGTTTTGTTACTGGTTGCTATAACTTGCTGAGTACTACGTAACTTGTAACCGAAACCTCTCTGGATATCGCAGCTGTCAATCAGCCATATTATTGGTTGCTTTAATTGTATAGTGTAAGAATACCGTATGTGGTCTCACTGTCTAGTTTTGTGTGTGTACGTACAGTACAAGTGTATGTTGTTTAGTCTCTGTTACATGTCACACACTATTAGTCAGGGTGTTATACTTTCTGTAACCTGTGTGTCATGCTCTATTACCAGTTGAGTTATGCTATGTCACTGTGTGAGCACTGCTATCATGTATGTGCCCTATGCATGTCTTCTTGCAGTAGTAGTGGCGTCTACCACATGAAATGGCATTTCTTTCTCATGCTGTTAGCACTGCTTAACTAGTCCATTTGCATTACTTTGCTGTTCCATTTACAATCCCATTTGGAGAACACTAAGCCTTACTATTAAGTGAAAGGCCATGGCTGTGCATTTAAGGATTGAAAGTGAGGACTAGCATTAGGGGTGGGCAATATTTCATTAATATATCGAGAAATTCAATATTTTACTAATACCGATGTGCAAAAATGATATCGAGATACAGTACAATGTAACAAGCACAATGTGTTATAGACCGTATTCCAAATGACATCACACAAATTTTCTATTTGGTGGATTCTTATATTTTCGAGTATTATCACCAATGGCGATAAGATTTCGAAGATTGATATAGAGGCTAACAAACTAGATATCAAGGGAAATTACCAGACTTGGTTATTACAGCAAATTAAGAAACAATAGTTTTTCTTCTAAACTTTGAAAACCAGCTGAAAATTTCTAACCCGGCGTTAGAGAATAGATTTTATACCCTTATAACTGTACCTGTTAGTTTTAGGTCAATATCTTCTTCCAGGATTGAATAGTGATTTGAATCTTATTAAGCCCCATTGGAACTCTTACTCAAAATTGTTAGAATATCCCAAATAGCCGCAGCCATTTTAATTATTTCGTGACGTCATTTGGAATACGGTCTATAGTTGCTGTTACCTTGGTAAGCATGATGCAACATCTAGTACTAAAAATCATGGGTACAGGTCAGGCATACAATACTATGTATTGACAACCAGCTGCACTGTACTATGAGCATACTTGGAATTTGAACAGGTGCAGGTCAGTTGATAAGGACTAGTTATGAGTTATTCAAGAGATATTAGTACAGTAGTTATCGAGATACTGTGCCAACTCTCTCAGAGAGGTGAGATATTCATTCCTCCAATGCACCCAAAACTGCTTGTTGACTTGTGTCTTGTCTTCCTGTTTCCTTATCATACTCAAAGTAAGGAAGTCTGGATCATCTATATCTTCTGGATCTTCTAGAGTATGAGGAATTATCTGTATTAGTATGAGGAATCATTTGTATTCTTCTACAGTACAGCAAATAGGATGGTATGAGAAGCTCGGGATCAGAGAGGTTGGAAGAAACATAGGTCAGAGGTCTGCCATTTAACATGGTCCACTTCAACAATGATTGTTTCCAGTTGTTTCTGTGAGATAAAGGCTTGTCCCAATGTTTTCTTCACTGCTTGCTTTGTAAGTCCAATCATGCATTCCTAGAAGCCCCCATACCATGGGGCTCGTTTGGGAATGAACTCCCATGTAACATTCTGGTGTTCCAATGCTCCTTTCAAGATTTCGGATTGTAATAACTTCTGTATAGCCTCCACGGCGGCAAGATATGTAGATGCATTGTCAGAGATCATCTTGCATGGTGATTTTCAGCTAGAAAACCTTCTAAAAGCCAACAAGAATGTCTCGACAGTTAGGTCGCCCAAAGTGTACTGCTCTTGTTGCAGTGCATGTGAAGAGATAGGACTTTCTTCTCTTGTTCTCCTTCCTTGACAAATAAAGCTCCGGTAAAGTCCACACCAGTGATGGTAAAGGGTGGAGCTTCAGTGACTCTGATCTTTGGTAACGGTGGAGGGTCTGGGGCTCTGTATGGCTTTCCAGTGAGCTTCCTGCAGGGTACACAGCGTCTCAATAGACTCTTAGCATTGAGGGTATCCATTAACTTGGCGTACAGCTGTAGTGGTTGTACTCACTCCTCCCTGTTGTAAGTTCTTATGAGTGTCCATTACAATCATTTGGGTGACGGGGCTGGGCAGGAGGTAGGGAAACTTGCTGAGGTCTGTTGTTAGTGCATTTGTGTATTTGTCCTCCGCAACGGATTAACTTCTTGTCATCAATGAAAATTCTAAGCCTTTTTATCAGGGTGGGACAGATACTTGGAAGATGTCTTGAGCAGGTAAACAATTTCTTCTGGATAACTACAGTGTTGTACTGCAATGATCAAACGTCTACATGCATAAGATAACTATGAGCTAGTAAGAGGTCCGGAAAGTGGGGGTTGTAACTTGCGTAGATTATGGATAAAACGGTAAATGTAAGCAATAGTGGCCAATGGACAATTAAGGTGGCTGCACCGCGAAGCATCAACAATTGTCAGTATATCTGTTCGGTCTTTCAATAAAGTGATGGTAGTGCAAGGTACAAATTCTGCAGCTTTAGTTGCTACTATGTCAAGGATATTGGTTGGCGTCCATGTTGGCCAATTGGAAGTGTTCGATAACCACTGTGGACCATGCATCCATAACTCAGATGACTTCAATTGTTCCGTGGATATGCCTCTGGTGAGGAGATCTGCAGGATTGTCGGCCTAGGGTGTAAATGACCAATTGGTTGAAGAAAAATAAATTCTTGAGAATTCTGTTACCCGTTAGTGTACAAAGGAGTTGGAATGGCCACCATTGTGTAACCAATGAAGTACAATTTGAGTATCTGTCCAGAGGTGTACTGGAATAAGGTGAAAGTAAGGCTTGAACAGATTTTATCACTCTGATAGCAGTGACAGCGGCCATCAGTTCCAGTTTTGGTAGAGTTAAAACCTTAATGGGAGCTATGCGGGTTTTGGACATGACAAAGGAAATGTTGTTACTGCAAAGATAAACAATCTCACCGTATGTCTTAGTGCTGGCTTCCGCAAATATACTTATGTGATCAATAACTTTATTTGGTAGATGAGGGAAGTAGGCTCTTGGAAGAGTTACAGTAGGTTGGAAAGCTTAAGGATGTCGTCACAAATACTTAGCCATTTGTCTCTAAATTCTTCATGAAGTGGAGTGTCCCAAGAACGTTTCTGCTGCCATACTTCCTGTAATGATATCTTGGCACGGATGGAAACTGGAGTAGCCCATCCTAGAGGATCAATATTTGTGATGAATCCTGAAGAACACTACGCTTGTATACTATATTACTAGAAGGCAGTGATTTGGAAGCCAGTGACGTTGTATCTGTACATGTATTCCAGAGAATACCAAGTATCTGAACAGTGGTATTGTGGTCTATGGTCTTATTGGCAGTGGCAATCTGCTTTAGTGTGGTATTGTTTGAAGCCCATGACCTTAGATAGAAATTACATGATATTCCATGCTTGGGTGTAGTATTGGACAAGTTGAGTGTCAGTGTCGCACCAGGATAGGATATTGTCAACATAGATATTGCATTGAACGTCTTCAGAAACAGATGACTGAAACTTGGGTAAGTGTAGATCAATGGTGGCATGCAACATAAAGGGGGAACTGGCTGTACCAAAGGGAACGGATGCAAAACGAAAAATCTTAAAGCAACTGTCAGGGTTCTCAGGTTGCATTGGCCACAAAAAAACAAGTAAAATTTCTACCGTCTTCATGGAATCTGATGTGAAGAAAGGCCTTTTCAATGTCTGTTGACAGTGCATAATTGTGTAAACGAAAACGTAACAAAATGGGGAATAAATCATTCAATAAAGGAGGTCCCACCTCTAAGCAATCGTTCAGGCTGGCTGCAGAGGGATTCTCATGACAGCTGCAGTCATATACAATCTGAATGGGAGTTGTTTGAAAGTCCTTCTTGATGGGATGATGGGACAAGGAGTGAACTGATGGTTCAGGAGTAGAAAAGGAAGGAATGTCATTGACCTTTTCAATAAAACCACGGCATTCCTGATCCATTATAATGTTGTCATACAGCTTCAGTAATTGTGGGCTTTGTCTTAACCTTGTGAGCAGATTTTTAGTCCTTTCACATGTGTTGTAATTCGATGGCAGATGTCGTTTGTCCTCTTTCCAAGGAAATTTAGCTGTATATGTACCATCTGGTAGCTGAGAGATGTTGCGAGACTGGTAGGATTTGAGAAAAACAGAACTAGAGTCTGTACCAATGGCTTCTATGGACCATAGTTTTTGCAAATCAATCCCTTTGTTGTCAGCTGCAGTGGCAAGTTGAAGCAGGATAGACGTCAACAGTTGGGTAGTGACAATGGTAGAGGTCCAGATAGAAGATAGCCAAGTCAAGATTGCTGTGCTGTAGGACCATTTCCTCTGATGATGTGGTCCTGTACAAATGACCAATAATATTGGTTTCAATTAGAATAGAGACTAGAAATTCATCACTGTCTGTAACGGGATTTGCAAGCTTCAACCCTTTGAAATGTGGTGTGTTGTCCAATTCTACTCGACAGGAATTCTGAATAGGTGTGGCTATTTTTTGGAACAACAAGGACAGAAATAGGAACAAGATCACCAGTAAGTGTCTGTATCTGGGTAGTGACAACTCCTAATGTTTGAAACAATGGTGAGTCATTGCCAAATGAGGACAGAGCTACTTGTGTAGTGGTGGATGGCACAACGTGAAGTTAATTAGCTAGTTGTGAACAATTAAATGAGCATTGTGCTCCTTCGTCAAATAATTAACATTCATCCTTGTATCACTACCAATAACAGGAGCTATAGCAGTCTTGAGTCAAATAGGAGTAGCATGGTGGGAAGCAGGTATGAGATACAATTCAAGTGATACTGGTATAGCGGTAGTGGTAGGTGGAAGAACAGGTTGTGGTATAACTGGTGGATGTGTGACTTGAGATGTGTTCCTTGGTACATCAGTTCTGTGGTCACCATTGCACAAGCTTGTATGATGTTTCCGTTTGCATTGTCTACATCGAAATTTGGAGCTACACTGGGAGACTGTATGTTTGGGCCACGGGTTGAGCCATATGCATGGCCATGGGTGGAGCCATGGGTGATCCAGCGTCGTCAAATCGTAATTATTTGAGATTTGTACATCTTAAAATACTTGAACTGACTGAGCTAGCTAGAGCCAAGAACTTGCTGCACTTAGTAAGAAGTTCTTAGCTAATGGGTGTGAGTGATACAGGTGAAGTAAAGATGGGATTGAGTCAAGTGTTGGGAGTGTGAGTGATGGGTTTGATACAATAGTACTAGGAGCTCCAGAGCTAGCATATACCACTGGTGTATCACTAATGACATTTGCTACAGGTATATCATGTGCAGTACATAACACTGGGGTGCCACTGACAGTTGTGACGGTGCATCACATGAACTTGTTGGTAATGTGCTAGCTACATCACTCACATTCTCGTGATCTGATTTTTGCATTGTAACTTCATGATCTTCACCTGATCCTTGCTGTGTAGTAGTAGGAGGTTGTAGCTGGAATAGTTCCACACGTTTATTCAACTCATTGACTTTCTCTAATGTGATGTTTGTAACTCCTCTGAAGCATCTTGTATAAGATCAAGAATCTGCTGATCAAGCTTCACAATCTGTTCTTTCTTCTTCTCTAGCTGGGCAACTGCGGTGTTGAGATAGGTTATGGCAAGTTCATCAATCTCATTCACTAGAGTTCCTTCTACCTTGTTGAAGATTCTAGTCACGTGGGAGCAGTATGCTCTTTATGAGGTCTGGAGACGAGTTAGCCCTTCCATCGTTCGTCCATTTTTTTTTGTATCATTAGCGATATCATTAGTTGAACATGATATCGATTGAATGCGGACATTCCTAACAACATTGCTAGCAACCAAATTAACTACAGCCCTATTATAATTAGTGTTTCTCACCAAACTACAATCGTTCCTTCGTGGTTTTAGACTACTTCGTAGGCATTTCTTGCTAGGTCATTCACGAATACTGAGCATCGTGAGTGTAAAGTGGTGTTTCCACTTTTACGGCTGCTCGTACGTCACAAACCACAACACGTTGTCGTTGTGTCATAACTTTATGATACACCCTTCTACAAGGGTATATGAGAGTCTCCTCAGTATTATTATTATTATTAGCACTTTACAGTGATCAGCACTGAAAATCTGACAGCAACATGTGCTGCAGCCTTGTATATTATGAACTCACAACAGGCGAGTTGAATCGTTCTTTGAGGTGAAAAGTGTTACAGTGTTTTTGATAATAAAGTGTTATACGTTGATGGAGACAGATAAAGTTGATAGTGGCATGGTGGACATGAGTGCATATATGCATGCGCCACAGGTGTAGAATTGATTGCACTATAAGTAAACTGTAAGACTTTTTCCTTACATAATGTGAAACATTAATAGATGTCACTTTGTGTTACATCATATATAACCAGCAAGTTAACCCATAATTACCCATTCATAAGTGATCTTGACATTTTTGGTCACTTAATACATGTTGCAACAGGACAAAGAACTACTTAGTAACCATATGAAATACTACAGACTATTTACAAAGATGTCTTAATACTCCAAAGACCCCCCAACACATTTTATTGTAATGATCTGGTTTTCCTTATACTACAACAATGTATTAAATGAAAAAATGGTGCTAGATGTTTGAGGCATACAGCAAAATGCATGTCCTTATACTGGTTACTAAGAAGCAATGTACCTGTTTGCATAGTTTTCAAATTTGTTCTGCCTGTAACACAGCCATACACATAGAGAATGATGTGTGAAGCTGACCTACAACCAATCTGCTTACTTCAACTGTTGGAGGCATGGTTCAGTAATTTCCGTGTTATGCTTACGTGATAGGACACACAATGTTGTGTTTCCGTGAATCAATATTTTGCACTGTCAGTGACAAGAAATTGGTCACAAAGGAGGACAAAGGCAAGTCCATGAAACTTGTATTGTTCACACTGTGGTTTTGGCACACCACATGTGGTGACTGCTCAGACTGAAGCAATGTCATACAGTGAAAAATATAGCATGTCAGTACCCACTGCTTTTCTGCTTGGATGCTATGACTGCTTTATTAGAGTATTGACTGTTCTATTTGAGTATATTTATCTTGCATATAGACACCTCTGGTAGTGCACCAGAGTTCTTTGGTTAAGTCTCACCCCTAGATATGCCATTACATGTTGGCCCATCAAACACTCTGCACGACAAGTTTCGTTTTTTGTTAACTGATATACTAATAGCAAATAGGTCCCCAAAACTCTAATATCGGACTAATGCTTTAGCCAGCAAGCACTCATGGCATAGTCCAGAGAACTCATATCAAACCAGGTACAACAACTTATTCATTGTATATATTACCTTGGTCACAGTGCCCATGGAATATATCTAGTGCCTACTACTACACATATTCGGTACAATGTTTGTACTGGGCATTAGAGGAACTGCAACACTGTGCATTTTGCATGAAGCAGGTTGTAAATCAGATTTACAACCACAGGGAAGAGCAAATTCAGAGCAGTCACCAAATGTTCACACCGTTAAACACTCTATTAGAGCAGTTAAGATAACAGTTTCCTTAAGGGTACAGTTGTGGCATAATAGAGCACAACTGAGCTGAATTAGAGTGTAGAAAACTTCAGAGCATTACTCAAAGCATAACAGACACTTTTACAAATGTCCAGGCCTACTATTGTGTAGAGGGGTAAAGGTTTTAGTGCCAGGAAGTAGTATAATAGTGTGCATGTACTTTTGGCTGCTATGGCTCTACTGTACTCATGTACATTTTCAGTAGACAACTTCTTCACACCAGGAAGTGTGTGTTTGCATGTTGAGTGTAACTGAGTTGTGACGTGCCAAACTTTTTTTCTTATATGTAGAACCAGGGGTACACATACAGTATGTATTATGTGTACATATGCTAGTGTGATGTCACTTGCCACATTGTATGGCATACATCCACCACTGTGTCATGTCAATGCTACAGTATTATCTGTCACTGTGTCTGACACATTGTATGGTGCTGTTTCTTTGTGTGTACAGTGGAACCTCTCCCCAAATTAAGGACACGATAGAAAAAACCTCCATAATCAGGTTAAAAATTTTGGTTTCTATAGGTCTAGTTAATCGTTTTTTTACCTCTGAAAGAGGGAAACCTCTATATTGCAGCAAAAAGTAGCTGAAAATTCTTGGTCCCAAAATGTCTAATAAAGAGGTCTGTCGTCTGTGTGTGTGTACGTGCGTGCATGTGTGTGTACATGTTGCATTGTATGGAGTTACTTTGTGACATTGTATTGTCTGTCTGTCACTACATGTGCATGTCACATTCTCCTATACTGGTACTATCTCCATGTATTTTTTACTGTAGTCCTCACTATGGCTATTTCTACCTGAACATTGTGTACAATCTCTCAATATCACTGGCCATGTATGGCCTACTGCTGTTCTACACTGCCACTCGTGAGATGCTGTACAAGTATCACCCAGTACTGAAGTTCGTTACTGTCAAGTCCATTGTATTCCTCTCCTTTTGGCAAGGTGAACTGCTAATCAGCACAAGTTGTAAGTATTGATGTATTTATTATGTAGGATTTCTGCTTAGCGCTTTGATGTGGGTGGGCTCAATTGAAGGACCAACTTCTGCTGCTCTTTATCAGAACTTTCTTGATGTTTATTGCTGCCATTTGGTTACTCATTCCTTTTCCACACAAGCAGTACATAGACCAGCAGACAGGGAAGGGAATTCCCATGCCAAAGATTGCTGGTCATTTAAAGGACACTATCAACCCTCACGATGTTGTGAATGATGCCATACAAAATTTCTCAATGGTATACCAGAAGTATGCTAAACAAGAACAGGTTGATGAAGATGAGGTGCACGCAGATGAGCAGGTCATTTACGACAGGAATGGCACCATAAATAACCAGAAAAGAAGTCTCCCACATCATGATAGTTTTACTGTGGGCAACGAAAAGGCCGCACTGCTGAACAGTGATGACAATGAAGATGATGATGATGAGTAAATGTATATCTTTGCTGAGCCAATACAATGTAGTGTTACAATATATGTATATCAGTACAGTGCAATGTCCTATATTATATAGCCATGTAATCTTGAAAATATTATTATTTGTATGTATAAAAAAGTAATTTCAGACTCCATGCTTGGTTAGATGCTTAATGGAGTAAATTGCTTTATGTAGTTATGATATTAATCACATACAATGAATGATATTGATCCAGTGGTACTTGGTATTGTTTGCATCTGACATGTAATATATTTTATGCATCAGTTGAGAAGAGACTCAAAGAAGTTGTAATTAGATATTGAAACCATTCAGCCCACCGTGTAATTTTCTACTTTGGAGGTGACGAGACATCAGTTTCTATAAACCAACCACATTTGGCAACATGCATATTTGCATGTTCTCAAGTTTTGCTGATTGTCAATAATAGGTTTATAAAAACTATCTCATCTTGGAAAAATACTTGTATATAGGCTTATCAAAACCTGTAAAAATTGGTTTTGAATATGTAATTATTGACATTCCGTTTCAAGCAAGTCTCTTAATTAAAAGACCATTTTCATACATAAGATGACTACTGCAATACATTGACACCTCTCTCTAATAGTGGTTAATTCTGCAATAACTTTTCAGAATACCGCCTACCTTGTGTCTGTTTGGTAACTCTTTGGGTGTCATTCCTGTTCCAGATGGGATTTTTGCCATAAAGAAAGTATAACTAGTGTCTGCAAACTTCATACAAGTGCTCAGTGCCTCACTAAAATGTCATGAAGTATTAACTCGCTCCATATAAAGGTGATGAAAACTACAGAATATGGTTTTGTGGTTTCCACCTAACAGTGATTTTATGCAAACCACCACTAAACATGTGTGACATTGCATTGCAGATAATCTAGTTATAGTATTTATAACTACAGGTCATTAACATCATTACCTAAGAATGCAGTGGGAGAGGTAACGTGGAGTACCATTAGGTGACTGAGCGCCTTTAAGTATACATCCTGTTAGCCATGAGGTCACTGTGGCCACAAAGCAATTAATTTTAACCACAATCCATCATCTAAGAATGCAGTCAGTAAAAGGATAGGACTTGGCATAAAATTATCATGATTGATATAATTATAGCTAGTTATCAGCCCTAGATTTTATTGATGATATAGGCTTCTATATAAACATTGTTATTGGTCATTGTAATCGTTTTACACAACATATACAAGTACGTATAATAACTACCTTGCAACTATATCTTTGCACAGAACCATGCAGCAAACAAACATCACCACAAAAATATGTTCCGACTTCCCTTCTATATATCCCAGCAATACTCATACAATTTGTCATATTGGAATAGAAGATTGGAGGCCTGCAGTCATCTTAATGAAACGTCCCCTTCCCCATTGACAAGGTTATTCCCTTACTTGTAAAGCCATCAGATATACATTTCAAGGTGTGAAAGACAAACTTGCCGTTTGGTCAACTTGAAGAACAGTTAGCTACATGGACAATGAAGTTGAAGCATATAGATAGTATTATGCTACGTACGTAGAATATTATCTATGGCTGAAGTAACATCATATCATTTGCATAACAATTCATAACAATTCACTGAATGCTGGCAGAAATCAGAAAGGGTTTCCATTTGGCTTTACTAACGACTGGTTCTGCCTGAAGTAACTCATGGTGTGTTTCATGTAGTGATTGGTTACATGACATGTGAGACACCACAGTATCCATCAAGAACTTCCAGGTTTCATGGTAAGATTAGTAATGTTTTATTAGTTTTACGTTGTAGTGTGATGTATGGATTAATTTTAAGTTTTGTTGTTGTAATTGTATTGTGTATGTATGCATTGTGTGGTGTATAATTGTATTTGTGTCTCTGCCAAGGAGGAACGGCCATGGCCAATTGGTGCAGTATAAGTTAACAATCAATCAACAATCATGTAATAAAATTATAACCACTGGTGCACAGAGTGATCACTGTTACATTCATGTTATACATGATAGGTATTGTGCATGTAGGATGACATTGATAAGGTAGATGATAATTTTTTTATTAAGGCTTTACAGCACAAGTGTTGAAGGTCTGTAGGACACCTGGTCCTATGGCCTGTTTAAAGTTGTTACGTAAAGTATGTTTGAAAGGGTGGAGAAAGGAGAAAATCCATTACTGGACCTGGGAATTTATATACAGATAGCCAATATTTAGGCAAAAAGCCATTTCTTATCTGTAATTGTTTGTGCATGCATGCATGTGTGTGTGTGTGGTGCAATACTTGTTATTGTCACGTGTTTGTATATGCATGTATGTTTAGTTTGTTGTTGCTGTTGTCTTTTGTATCACTCCAACAAGGAGGAATGCCAGCATTGTGCCAATTGTTGCAATTGTAAAATACTCAATCAAATCAAATCAGATACATGTACAGAGGACCATTGTTCATTTAGCAAGTGGATGTCTTGATGTTCTTGTACATGCATGATAGTGGTATCTGTTAATGGAACACTGAAAAGACTCACACAAACTGTTGCAATAACACAACTATGTCAGATATATACGTACTTCATGTCTTACTACACATTCTCTTACAGTGAAACTGACACTATATATAATCAGTTGCCGGCATAAGATTAATATCCATAGCTATAACCACACATGTGAGTAAAAAATTGAAAGTGCCCAGTGCATGTACAAACTTCTTTGGAATCGAGTTCATTTCCAAATAGTTTCCAATGTACACACTGAGGCTGTTCTTGCTGTGTTGATAAAAGTTATCAACATACCATTGGTGTCGACATTTTTAAACATGCCATGTATATCAGCTACAATACATACCAGTATAACTATCAACTGTGTGTGGTAATTACAGCACTATATGTATAATTTTATTTACTATATCTTTAACAGAAAATATATCATTACATTCATATAAAATCTATAATATGCTATACACTACTTTAACGATGACCTTATAAATAGCTAATGTTCACTTAAAACCACGACCTTGACGAGGCCAATTTGACAGTGGTTTGATGCCTTTCATAATGCCTGCTTGATCTTTTCCAATTACCATACCATTGTAAAGATTCTGCTTTGCAATGCCCACCCATCTCTTTAACCTGACCACTGTTGTAATAGTTGCTTCAATGCTCAATGGTGTTGCTGTAGGTTTGTCTTCTGGGAAGGCACCTGGTTTACGTAGTTCTTGCATCAAACTGTCAATCTTCTCTTTGTTAATACCTTTCATCATGTACATATGAGTGTATTGGCGTAATTCATTACCATAGTAAACTCCTTCACTTGCTAATATGTACTTATACACAATGTCATCATTTGGTTTCCTGAAACGAACACACAAAGCTAAGGGAGTGCGGGCAATCCATATATTTCTTCCAATTTCCTTCTCAACCTTCTCCAGCTCTTTTTCAGTGTACTCTGTTAATTTCAGACAGTTAAGGACTTCCTCCAACTGTTTCTCGTAACTGTGGGTACTGATGTAGGTCCACCAAAGCAAAGCAGATAAGCCATTGCGAGAACCAGCAAATGTGGTGTCTGGAGAGCCTATGACATCTGGGCGAGATGGTGGCAAAAGCTGAAGGCCTGTTTTAGTCATGAATATCCCAGTAGGCCATGGCATTCCTGGAAACTTGTGACCACTTGTGATTATGGAGCAGACAAAAGGTAGCCGAAAATCAAAAACTGGAGCAGGCTTGATGTTTGTGCGACCTTGATCATAAGCCATTTGAACAAATGGCATGTAACTAGCTCCCAATGCTCCATCCACATGAATCCAATAACCCTTACGAGGACATGCAATAGTATTACCAGTATCAGGATTAGTGATTTCAAGATTTCACTCATCCATCCCATGCTTCTTCAGAATTGGCATTAGCTTCTCACCAGCTTCCTGCACACTGTCATATACACCTTTAAATGTTGTACCATAATTGAAAATGAGTAGCACAGGGTAACCTTTCTCTGCAAAGAATTCTACAAGTTTGCAAAGTTTCTCCACATCAACATGTCCTGGACCAGTGTTACCTTCTGCTGAAGGGATCTCAACTGGCCATTCTCCACCCAGTGGACAAGAGTCACGGTACAGTTCCGTTGCTACTTCATAGTAGGTCTTGATGTGAAGCATTGAAATAGCCTTGATGACTGAATAGTGGGTTTCTTGTGAGTAGAAAGCTATTGGAGTATAAGCATTGGATTTGTTTTTGGGAGCCTTGGCCTGAGTGTAGTAGCAAACTGGTATGTCTGATGACTCATCTGTCAACATAAATTTTCCCTCCAGATAGTCTCGAGCATTCCACAGGCCATAAATATTTCCTTCACTTGATCCCATTGTCAAGACGTACCCCCAGTAGGTATCTGGGTCAGTTGCATCATGAGGCCACTTTGCATTCCACAAACTGGCATAGTGATCTAGTACATTTCTCTCCATCCATTTTGTGTTTAGCGAATATGTGCCGGAAATAAAAGGGTCACCTACGTTGTTAAGAAGGGTGTCCAGATATGGAAATAGCACATCTGTGTAGCTTTTTCCAAGCGAGGCTTGGTAACCAAGATGATTAGCTGTCTGTTGCCTAGTGTGCTGGGCGGTTTCTTCTTGAGCTTGATGGCATTCCTGTTCGGTAAAGCCTGTAGATGGTACTTGATAGAAAGCAGGAGTGATTCCTCTTTCTAGTTTAGGAAAAGAATACAGTCCAGTAGGGTCCATCGAGGGCGGCGTAACTTTCAAATCGCCATTGCCACTAATCGCCAGAGGAGACAAAGTTTCCCTCCATGGTTTTCGCTCTGGACCATAAGGAATGTCTTCAGACATCCTACTGACTGCTCAACTCACTGCAGGCAAATTAAGCGTATGCAATCATAGATTGTATAGCAAATTATAGGGATTCCAACGGTGACGTCACTACAGCTAATCCTCAATTAATAAATACATGTATGAAAGAAAAACTAGTCCATGCCGAGGGTCCACTAGCAACCAGTGCTATAGCTAGTGGCGCGCGTAAACTATATACTACTAGTCTAAACTATCAAAACTAAGGGGTGTAGACCAAGGTGCAGACAGACTTTTGGTGATGCCAGAACCTAGGTATTTAACACTTTAGCTATAGGTCAATCCCATCAGTGCAGCATGTCCCACCCCTAAATCTGAGAACGATCTTAGCAATCTAACTATATATCACAATACCAGCTATACTTGACTGTTGTATTAGAGTGGCTGACCTATTAGGGTATCTCAATCTTGGTAAAGCTCATGCCACCCTGCAGGGAATTTTTAAACATTAGATCCTTTGAAATTTAATGTGAGGCTGATTTCACCAATTTACTAGTATTTTGACTCTCCATGCAGGAATATAATGCATGCTGATGTAAAATTACAATGAGGTACGTTACAGTAATGATAGTGAGTGCTAGTTTTTGCTTAAACGCTTCTACACACACTGAGTCAGTCTCGATAATCTCATCTATTCCATTCCTATATTGTACAGTTCTTGCATGGCTACTATTACTGAATATTTGCCTGACTGCTGCATTAGGGCAACAGTTACTGTTCTATTAGAGTATATCTCAATCGTTTTTAATGCAGCCGTGCATGAGTCCTGCGGGAGGTGAAAGTAATAAAGCACGAAATAGGAGATACTTGATTCCAGTAGTCTAGTCCACCACTCCAGTACACTAGTGATTGTATACAACCTCGAGCTATGCTGTAATATACCATCATTCATCTCTTAATTGTTTCACTACTTTTTGAACAGTCACATGCATATGCATAACTGGCTATACAAAAAAACTTAACAAAGTAGTATATATTTAAAAGTTATAATAAAGTATAGGGATCCAAGCAATAAAACAGTAGTGAAGAATGATGGCATATTTTGAGTTTACTGTTCCTTGCTACTCTATTCATGTTGAGAATTTTTTTCATTGCTCATATCAAGCATGTATCCTACAGCTTTCAGCAGACTGTGTGGTATACTGTCTTACATTTTCTAGTGACAAGCACTCTCACAGGTTTTGCATGTGTTCTGTGCAAACTGCATGCACCTGTGTAGTATATCAACCAATGAAAGTAGGTATTTTTCATGCATTCCAATGGTGGTATACCGTTTTACAAGATGAATGACCATGCATTAGTAGTTTGCACAAATCTATACATGTTTTAGTAAACATTAAACCATGCATGGCCACAGCCTTTGAGCCTTAGTAAGCCCCATCATAAAGCATAACTGTATAAATCTTGTTTGATGTTGAAGCTACATACAACCCATACAGTACAAAACAAAGAGTCCACAAGACTAATAAATTTCTCATGTTACATCTCCATCTTCAAGTTGTGCTACACAGTACATTTGATTTATACCCACTGCACAAGATAAATTGCAAATTATACCATTCTGCTTACTCCTTCATATACAGTACTGCTTTTGAAACTGAAATATTTCCTAAAAAGAGGGTGCATAAAAGGTTAGTACTTACTGCTCTGTTATAAATTTGTAGACATGATGCACTCAACATGTACAGAAGGTCACAAATAATCATGCTCAATCCATTCTCAATCAAACAAAGGTATATGCAATAAGTTTATGGCTTCTGTGGGATGTGTTAACTATGAAACCATGTATGCGATTTAGCCTACACATGTTACTCCATGCAGTATAATGGGTTGTATTGGAGGCTGATGGAGCATTATAATATACAAACTACTAACACTGCTCTTTGAAATGATCCATGGTGGTGGTTCATTAGTTTCAAGCCAGGGTCTGTGAATACAGTTTCCCTACCCCACACAATAAAAAAGCAGTCACCATGTTGCTCCAGCATAATAGGTTGTATTGGAGGCTGATATGGAGCATTATTATATAAGACTGCTCTTCAAAATGATCCATGGTGGTGGTTCATTATAGTTTCAAGCCAAACCGCTTTCTTTTGTGTGAGGGAGAAAAATGGGTCTGGTTTATCTCTGAATGTGGTTTCCCTACCCAACCCAAAATATTTTTTCAAAGCGGTCAGGACATGAGAATAGTTCATACTATGAAATGTGTGGGAGCATTTTTAATTATTTGTGTGTAGTTACTGATATATGAACAGGCTTCAAACAATGCCTTGCAGTCATACAGTTGCTACAAAACAAAAGAACAGCATCATCGACAGTCACAAACCCATGACAATGCATGGGAGAAGGTATAAACACATAACCTCAAAAACCACAGTGATACTTAAGGAGCTATAATCACAACTGACATAAAATGGCACCAGTGCATTAAAAAATAAATAGCATACAAAAAAAAGATAACTAATCATGTCATCTGGGGGATCTCATTTGTGATCTTAACACATCAAGAGCACTTTCATATGTCAAATTATCCAGATCTCTGTCTTCATCATCATCTCTATCTGGTCGCTTGTAGTGACATGCTAGCCACAGATAGAGCAGGAGTGCAAAGAATGACAGGATCATCACAATGGGTAAATTGGTTAGAAACAGTAGGATGATTTCTGCAACTAGAGATCCCAAGCCCCACATGAAATAAAACATCCCGATCATAAATCCCTTCATTTCACGTGGTGACTGTGCATATGCAAATTCAAGAGCTAACAAAGAAACATACACAACAGTACATTACATATTTTATGTACACTATGTCATAATATATGTATAACTAATTGGCCTCTCACACTTTACAAAATTTCAAAGCATTATATATCACAACCCATACTGTATAGTAAGGACCACTGAGATTTGTATTATAAAGATATCAGCCTCACTTATCCTTAAGATGACCTGGAAGTATTGTTATCAAGCCCAAATGTAGATTCAGAGCAAATTCTTCCAATAAGTTTTATGGAATTTTAAACTTTTATTTACATAATTTTTTGCTGATTGACAACTTAATGATTCCCTCAGATAAGCGTAACTCAATATTGGCTTACGCATTACAGGCTTAATTTCTTCGCCATTTGAGATCACTTGGGTCTGATACATGCCACCATGGACTTACTTTTGGCCTCCACTTCTTTCTGCTTGCAGCACAAAGCATTAATTTGTGGTAGCACATCTACAGCTTTGTGTGCTGATGTAAGCATAGAGCAGAAACACCTTCAACAGTCAAAGTAATCGAGTCTAGACAAGCTTCACATATTGCTAATTCCAGATTTTTGTAAACAGCTATAACAACAAGATGAGGAAAGTATATTGTCCTTTAGTCAGCTTACCCCATGCATGGGTCACCTCAAATTAAGCTACACAGTAAACAGACAGAACACATCCGAAAATAACTAAAATGCTATTTGCTTACTACCATACAGTACGATAGTAGGGACGACGAAGGTGTGGGTGCCCACTGGTAGCAACTATTGATAATAGCTAAAGTGTATTTTACTATTTCAGTGGACCTTTAATTAGCATGCTCATGGATGTTAAAGGCAACGTGCAGTTGTAAGTGCAGGTGCGAATGTTTCTGCAGCAGTGCATATACACACAAGTAGAGATTGGGTGATTTTTGTACATAAGATCTAATGGAACAGCTATAGAACAGATAAAGCCATGTGTGACTGTTCTAACTATTACAATATTGAACATGGCTGTTGTGTTAGGGTGACTGCTTTATCAGAGTATCTCAAGTGGGCCTCAGCTAACTGGACTACATTCAAGTTTCGACAATTTAAAAAAAAAAATCAATATCTGGCTGCCTGTGTATATAGTGTTTAGTTTTTAATGCTGTATTTGATGTTAGATGGAATAATAGTATTCTGTAAAGGTGATTTTCGTCATGTAAGTCGTCTCTAGGATGATTTTTAGAGGCGGAATTTATGGACAGTGCCCATCGCTTTAGGGGAAATCCATACTAAACAGTGATAATTGAACATATGATGAGTATTAATAAAAAGTACAAATTTAAAGCTATTGGTAGTCATTTTTAAAACTTAGTAAACCACACTCTCAGTACTGCATACAATGCAGCAGATTGCAGAGCAATGTTGTACAAATCTCTGTAATGGAATTACATTGTAAGGAAATATTCCAAGTAAATATAGTAGTAAATGAATCAGAGATTGTGAATGTGGTGGCTAAGGACTAGGGACCCAGCTTTTCTCAGGATTTACTATAAATTTACACTTTGTAATGTTTTTACAGTCTTTACATTGTATCAGCTAACACTGCAGGTCACCATTTTCCTTGTCCTATGAACCTCTACTATGAAAATTTTGGTTAGCATAAACCAGTCTTTCTCCGCAATGAACACAACATGATACTACCCCATTACACCATCTTCTCAGCACGTTGTTATAGCTTGTTCTTCAGTGAAGAGGTCACTGTAGGCGCAAGCTATGCAACAGAAACATAGAACAAGTAGTTCAACGTGCAGGCCCCATGGTTAAGTGGAGTACAAAATCCTTCCACAATATGAGTAATTGCAGGCAAGACAAACACTTATTGAAATTCTATAATAGTAGTGATTTGAACAAGTGCCCTATGCTAACTAGTCTGAACTATTTTTGGAGTATGCACTTACGACAGAGAAAAGTGGTCTAACCATTGCAGTACCAGGTAAGGAATGTACACATGTTATGAAATACACATCGTATCAGTAAGATCCTGAAAAAAGTTGGGTCCTTGAGTCCCTGGTCTGGTCTCCAGGTCCACTGTTTATACTAACTCAAGAATCAGCTTTTCAACCTCAGTAAACTAATAGCATTTACAACTGCACATATATACATACACAGCACAGCAGCTTACCACCAACTTCTATCAGTACTTCACTCAGCCCCAACATTACTGCACTACCTATGGAAAGGGCTGCTGGTATGTACCAAATGGAAGAGTTGGGATGGTGGATCATTGTATGAGGAAACTTCCTTGCTAGGTCAAATGAGTAGAGGACCGCAGTTATTGTTGATGCTGATATCAAACACAGAACTGACCCAATGCCAACCCTATTTAGCATGTTAGGAGTATATCCACCCAAAAGAGGATACGCAAGTTTATCAAATACTGGTATAATTGTGAGGATTGTTAAATCTTCTGCTATAGTTAACAAGATGCTGCCATTAAAATAGCATTCTGTGCTTTTTATTATGACATCGGAAAACAACTGCAGAACAGTTATTACCTATAGACAAAAAATACAATGTGTACATTACAACAGAGGCACTTACAGCTGTGATCAACATCAGTGTTCCTATCATGGAGAAAAGGATCAATAAAAGTCGATAGAATGTCTTAACATCTTCTACTTGCGTACTAGTAAATGGTCCACCATATCTTAACTTAGCTAGGTCTAATCTGGGAGGTGGGTCTTTGTTAATCGTGAAGGCACTCTGGTGCGGGTCATACTTTGCTTTCCGTGCAAAACCTATCACCTTTACTACCAGAGATAATGGGTTCTTGATTTCCTTCTGATGATGTAGCCACTGCTTGCAACAGAAAAGTACACAAGAAGCTAAACTAAGAGCAACTGTAGACAGTGTCAAAGTTACATAAGCTACAGTTTCATCATCGTTATGTCTACTGTCACTTGGATGTTGACTACAGCTGAGTACCAGCTGAAATATAACAGCGACAGCACCAATGTTCCTTGTCCAATAGTACCAGTGAAACAATGAGCTCAACTCCTCACCCCAAGCCCCCCTGACTTGGTCTGCCAAAAAGGGTACCATGTTCACTTGCACTGCAGCAGATCCAGCACACAACACAACAAACAGAATTGTGAACAGTACAACCATTGATACTCCTTGCCAAACTGCTGCAAATCCAAGTGAAAACATCAAAGCAAGAAGACCATAACAAACCGCACATATCAGTACACCAGATGTGATGACATTTAGTCGTCCAAACCTCACGTCGGCGAGGTAACCAGCAAATGGATACAACAGAAATGGAACAGAGTTTAGTACTGTTTCAGCCAAAATCGTGTTGTGAATGCTCTCGTTGACATGCAGTCGTGAATAAGACTCTGCAATTCGAAACGCCGAAGACGTAACGTTGTGAAAGGCGTACCTCTCCAAAGTGGAAACCACTAGAAGAGCCAACACTGCTCTATTTATAGGAAATTTCCGGGGATGGTACCTGCAACATCTGGAAATATCTGATTCCAGCACTTCAGTAGACTCATAACCAGAATGGGACTGAGAATCAACTTCCATTGTTTTACTCCTCTATTTAACGCGCACAACCATAGCTACGCGCGTGCGCGTTTTTGCATGTAAGGGATAGAAATTGAGTCAGGAGTTCTTTCACCTTTAAGTTTTTTTGTTTTTTTTTTTAATATAAAGCGATCAATCACATAATTAAAATTGTAGCTAAGTACATGTGTACTTAATGAGTCACTGCATGAGAATAATATCGCTGTTGTACGTAAATTGAAATATTAGCTACTCACTTGTCCAGCACTTCAAGTGATCACACAACTGATATATCCTAGTCTCTGTGTCCTGCATTGCCATTACACTGCATGACATACTACCCGCCTATAACATTTGGAGCACAGCCTCAGCTGCATCACAACTGATCAGTGTCCACCAACTTTTGCTATTCAACACTCCCAGGTGCTGTCTATCAACTATTATTAATATTGTTAATTAGCAAAGCCCACAAGGGGTAACACGTTAATGTGCATTACAATCAAATTATCTGAGTGGTTTTAAAATGTTTCGAGACTAATTGTGTGAATATCAGGAACACATTGAATGATTGTTCTGGGTAGAAAAGAATACTTGAGCTTGAGAGGATGTATGACACCAGGGATGGTATTGGTAAGTAATGATCAGGTATTACCGGACAACTACTCCGAGCTTGAAAATTAAGGTGAGTCTCAAGCAACTGTTTTTCGATTTTGTAGTATATAGGCCACTTAAGATAGGTTAACACGTCTGTGATGTTGTCATGGTTTTGGTTAGATCTATGCCATGGTTTATTGAAGTGAGCAGCGTGGTGTTGAATCTTTTCTAATTTACTATTAGTCATGTGATGATAGGGGTCCCAGATGGCTGAGCAATATTCTATCGATGGTAAGAGCAAATGTTTATAGACGTGTTCTTTAATTTCTAATGGCGCATTATGAAGGTTTCTTTTCAAGAACCCAAGTAGTTGGTTTACCTTGTTACAGATGTAATCGGTATGAAAATGCCGTGATAGTTTGTGGTGCAGACAGACTCCAAGATAAATACTGTAGCCAGTGGAATATCAGACATTTTGTATGTGAAAGTACTCTTATTATGGTGTGTTGTTATTAACTACATTTGGAGATGTTGAAATCCATCATCCAGTCAGTTGCCAATTGTGCATCTTGAAGTATTTGATGGCCGTTCGGTGTTTTGATGGCTTTAAATGTAAATGAGGATATCGTCAGCAAATAATCGGATTTCACTTTGTATGTTGGTAATAATGTCATTGATATAAATTAAGAAAAGAACTATAGTCCAAGAACAGACCCTTGGGGAACCAGATGCATGTCACATCACCAATAGATGATTTAGAACCTTCTTGTTGCGTGTGACCACGAAGAAAGGATTTAAGTTTCCATAATAACTTAGTTTGTAGAGGAGTCTTGAGTGGGATACTTTATCAAAAGCCTTAGAAAATTTAGTATTGCAGCATCAACTTGTCTAGCAATATCGTTAATGGCGATATGCAGGAGTGCTTTGACCTAAATCCGAACTGTTTGTCAGAGCTTTGACCTATATAAATCCGAACTGTTTGTCAGAAAGAATATTTTGATCATCTAAATGATTCATTTTTGACTTACTATAATGTGTTCCATTGATATTGCTGATGTTAATGAAATAGGGCAGTAGTTCTTTGGGTCGGATTTTTGAATATCGGACTGACACGGTATATTTCCACTGTGAATCTGTGATGGTACTATTCCAGTTTCTAGAGATATGTGAGTATAAGCATAGGAGAAATTTCAGCTGCTGTTGTCTTTAGTACATGTGGATGTATAGAGGAGATTTTGATGGTTCACAGTTGGTTAGAATTTGTAAACTCCTTGTTCAGTGATTTCAAGTGTTGGCAGGGATGGATGTAATGAAGGACTTTTGTCAGGAATAGTAAGTACTGCTGTTGTCATCAGTTGTAAACACAGATTTGAAATGATCATTTAAGATTGTGATTATACACTGGAAAGACAGCAATACAGCTGATTATATCCAGGAGGGTTAAACCCTCAGAAAGTAAAAAAAGGGGGGGGGGGGGTTAATTACAACAAATTTAAGTTAAGAATGTAATTATTAAATTGTGTAAAGTTTCTGCTTCAATAATGTAATTTGGGAGGCTATTCCACTATTTGGTAGAATGTGGAAAGAAGCTCTGTTGGTAGGCAGTTGTTTTGGTTGCAGGGATGATATCTATACTGATGGAGATGCCTAGTTGGGTATATTGTAGACTTGTAATGCAAGGGGAGTTGAATGGATAGTAAGTCATGGTGTAGTACTTTATACGGTAAAGTTAGACGATCATTTAAAATAGTTGCTTTTTCAATTTGGTCTGTTAAAGGGGTATGGCCATTTTGGGGGTACCAATGCCATCCATTATCTTGCTTTCAAGTTTTTAAGTAGCGCTAAAGAGACTTTTTTATTGTTTGATGATATTATAAGATTTGTCACATATGATTTGTGCTGGTATTTAAGTTTAAGGTTCACCTCTTTCTGTAGTGATTTGTATTCTGACCAGTCTCGTAACACTTAGCAACTAGCTATATTATTTCAGATGTATAAGGCTGCAGAATCACTAGCAGTGGAACAAATCGCCTAAGGAACTCATCACTGATGGTTATGGCAACCATTCGCAGCCATCTGTGCCACATATTTTGGTGTTTATATAGCTAGCTTATTTCCAGTGTGTGCATGTGTGCGTGTTTTTATACATACGTTCTAATTAACATCTGTATGGAAGATCGGAAAGCTAAGTACAGGTTCAATCAATCAACTGTTTTCATAGTGGTCAGAATGTCGAAATAAACAAAATTCCAAAGGTATATAGACTATCTACTAGAGTATGTGCTAGTATTGTGAGATAGTGATAATTATGAGTTCATTATGAGTTCATTAATGGTGATTATATAGAAGTCAACCACATAAGCTGATAATTTACAAGTGTAATTTTATCTTATCAGCATTATAGTTTTCTGATAGTCTCCTTACTCAGACTCTACAAAACTGAGTCAGGGAGCACACAAAACATATATATATATAAAAAACATGCACTTATAGTTAGAGTACGCCACAAATAAAATTAATATGAACATAACAATACACATGAATAACCATGTATTAAATATTAAACTATAAGTTACAGTCAACTACTGAAAGTGGGGAATGGGACAATGGGCATTGCAGTAGGGAGGGGTGAATACGGGGTGGTCTGGGAGGCACAGGAATAACTAACAGAAAAGCTTTTTGCACTAATGTCAGAAATCAGAGCTTAAACTGATTAAATGATGAAGCCATTCCCATAGCTGCTCAGGGGTGGAATTGCATTCACAAATAATGTAGCAGAGTATGTACAGGGACAGCTCCAGGGGGTTTCTGAGGTTTCCAGAAACCGGTAACCTTTAGATCAAGATACTCTAATAAAACAGTCCATCACCCTAATAAGCAGTCACAGTATTTAGAGCAGCAGTGTAAGAAGCTATGTAGCTATAAATAGGGACTTTTATGTACTTTATTTTATCAGTGATATTAATACATAGTTAGTAGAGGGCAGTTATTCTCAGCGGCAGTGAAGCTGGTGCATTGGGTAATGCAGCAAAGGTTGTCTCACAATCCACTACATGATGGGTCGTTGGTCTGGTCAACTATGTTATTGTCCAGACATCTGGACTAGTCAGAACACTATTATTGTTATTATTATTGTTAATTATTACTTACAGCGTTCTTAAATGTTTCGAGATCTATTGTGTCGATGTTAGGAATTTGAAGGGAGTTCCATTGAATAATTGTTCATGGGAGGAAGGAGTATTTGTACACATCAACTCTTGTTTGCAATTGAGTTAGCTTGAGAGGATGTTGAGCATGGGTGTAGGACACTGGAGTTGGTGACGGTAAGCAATGATCAGGTATTGCGACAATCTTGAATAGGAAGGTGAGTCTAGCAATTGTTCTTCTGTTTTGAAGTGTAGGCCATTCAAGACTAGTTAACATGTCTGTAATGCTATCATGATTTTGGTTAGATCTGTGCCAGGGTTTGTTTAAAACGAAATGAGCAGAGCGGTATTGAATCATTTCTAGTTTACTATGATAGTGTGATGATAGGGTTCCCAGATGGCTGAGCAGTATTCTAATGATGGTAATTTATAAGAGCAATTGTTTGTAGACGTGTTCTTTAATTTCTGATGGCGCATTGTGGAGATTTCTTTTTAAGAATCCAAGGAGTCGATTTGCCTTGTTACAGATGTAATTGATGTGAGGATCCCATGATAGTTTGTGGTGGAGACGGATTCCAAGGTAATTGTGTTCTAATACTGTAGCCAGTGGAATGTCGGACATTTTGTATGTGAAGGTACTCTTGTTATGGTGTGTTGTTTTCTGTAAAATTTTACATTTGGAGATGTTGAATTGCATCATCCAGTCAGTTGCCCATCTTGTTAGTGAGTTTAAATCATCTTGAAGTATTTTATGGTCTTGTGGTGTTTTAATGGTTTTGTAAATAAGAATGTCATCTGCAAAAAGACGGATCTCACTATACTACTGCTGAAGAGCAGCCAGTGGTATTCAGTACTCAATTCAGTTGATGATTTGTGGTGACCACAGTGTTATGCCTCAAGCAAACATTAAGGTTTGAACACCAGCCTACTTGTGCTTGTCAGCTACATAAAAGTATAGAATGTATTATAACCTTGCTTTTTTTCAGTGCTACCTTTGACTTGTGGGACCGGATGCACTGTAATAACTTAAAGTTCTTGTTGTCTTTGACTAGAACAGTGTGTCTTATGTTATGACTACTTTTGTCATGTATTAAGTATACTCTGGTGTATGTCATACTAGAAAAGATTCTGATCAGGCTGAGTATACAATGGAACCTCGAGCTCTCTATTACTGACACTTTGGGACACAGAATTTTTGGCCACTTTTGCTGTATTCAGTATAGAGGTTTTAGAGGTAAAAAATGTATTAACCAGACCTGTTGAGACCAAAATTTTGTCCTTATTATAAAGGCTTTTCTATTGTGTGGAAGTCTGTTAAGAGAGGTTCGACTGTATATACTAAACATTGTATGTCATTGCATACAGTAAGTTGCCTGAAAGTGTGTTTTGCAAAATTGACATGGTATATAATAAGTATTCACTGGTTCTGTGCAAGCTGCAGTGAGCTAGTTATGGGTTATATCAACAAGTCCTCTAGTAGTTTGGTAAATGGCATTGGATAGTAACCACCCACGTAATATGTATATAGTTCATTAAAGTTCTTAGACACAAGCCAATTTCAAATTACCATACATCATTACATCCCATTCCACCATGGCCAATTCACTTGTAGAAAATTTTCAAAACAACATATGTACATTTATAAGGCATATCATGCACAATATGTATTGCCTAGTATAAGTGTGTTAACATGTACCAGAAAACTTAAACAACCAGAACTGCATTTATATAAACAAAAACTTATAGCTAGCTATCTGGATGCCATCTGTCTTCAAGAACATTCTCATTATACCTGTCAGCTTCTTTATCATCATGACCTCTGTAACGGATAGCAACCCAAAAGAAAAACAGTAATCCTGGAATTGCTATCACCAACAAGAAAATATTATACCAAGTATGTGCAGTGGAACCTGTCTTATTACCATGCATGCACATGGAAACCTCAGTTATTCAAACTGTACTAAAATGATTGTTATATTAGAGTAGTGAATGTTCTATTAGAGTGGTTGAAATATTTTAATTGAAATTACTATCCCACTAAAAACCTCAAAAGTCTGTAATTACAAGGGAGCGTTTGGCACTAAAACTACATGAAATATTTACTATTTATAAACGAATTGATTTTACATACAAAAACACCCCATGCAGGATTCAGATAACTCAGGTGTGGTCTGACTGCAGTTTTCTTATGAGATTCCTGATTTTAAAGGCTACTAAAGTTAATTTATGTACACTAATACAAATGTCCCAAATATACAGCAAGGTATCTACATTTTGGAGTGTAGGAATTACACTGTATTTATGTGCAATGCTACTGAGCTAACAGCAGAATAAGCAAGCTAGCTAGGTAGCTTGCTTGCTTGATATAGTACTGAAAATGGATATTTGTTCACAACAGCATTCCATAGCTACAAGCAAACCAGCTAGCAGCAGCAGCAAGCTAACTAGCAGTAGCAGTTAGCAAACAAGCTAGGAAGCTAGCTAGCTAGCTAGCAGCAAGTAAGCTAGTGAGCTAGCAGCAAACAAGCAAGGAATCTAGCTTTCTAGCAGCTAGAGCATGCTAGCAGCAGCAGCAAGCTAACTAGCAGTAGTAGTTAGCAAGGAAGCTAGCTAGTTGGCTAGCAGCAAGGAAGCTAGCTAGTTGGCTAGCAGCAAGAAAGCTAGCTAGTTGGCTAGCAGCAAGGAAGCTAGCTAGTTGGCTAGCAGCAAGGAAGCTAGCTAGTTGGCTAGCAGCAAGGAAGCTAGCTAGTTGGCTAGCAGCAAGGAAGC
The DNA here is from genome assembly GCF_963678975.1 of Dysidea avara. Classification (NCBI taxonomy): domain Eukaryota; kingdom Metazoa; phylum Porifera; class Demospongiae; order Dictyoceratida; family Dysideidae; genus Dysidea; species Dysidea avara. The sequence continues at coordinate 44,736,062 of NC_089274.1, forward strand.
TAGCTAGTTGGCTAGCAGCAAGGAAGCTAGCTAATTGGCTAGCAGCAAGGAAGCTAGCTAGTTGGCTAGCAGCAAGGAAGCTAGCTAGTTGGCTAGTAGCAAGGAAGCTAGCTAGTTAGCTAGCAGCAAGCAAACTAGCTAGCAGCAGCAGCAAGCTAACTAGCAGTAGTAGTTAGCAAGCAAGCTAGGAAGCTAGCTAGCTAGCAGCAAGCAAGTAAGCTAGCTACAAGCAAGCTAGCTAGCAACGGCAGCAGCAGCAAGCTAACTAGCAGTAGCAGTTAGCAAGCAAGCTAGGAAGTTAGCTAGCAGCAAGCAAGCTAGTTAGCTAGCTAGCTAGCAGCAAGCAACTAGTTAGCAGCAAACAAGCCAGCTAGCTAGAAGCAAACAAGCCAGCTAACTAGCAGCAGGCAAGCTAGCTAGCTACAAGCAAGCTAGTTAGCAGCAGCAGCAAGCTAACTTAGTAACTAGACCTAGCAGTAGCAGTTAGCAAGCAAGCTAGGAAGCTACCTAGCAGCAGCAAGCTAGCTAGCAGGTAGTAGCAACAAGCTAAATAGCTAGCAACAATAGGCAAACGAGCTAGTTAGCTAGCTAGCTAGCAACAGTAGTAGCAGACTGACTAGCTAACAGCAGCAATAAGCAAGCTAGCTTGCTAGCAGCAGCAGCAGCAGCAGCAGCAGCAGCAAGTTAGCTAATAGCAGCAATAAGCAAACAAAAGCTAGCTAGCAGCAGCAAGCAAAAGCTAGCTAGCAGCAGCAAGCAAAAGCTAGTTAGTTAGCTACGTAGCTAGCAGCAATGAGCAAGTTAACTAACAGCCGCAGCAGCAGCGACGGCCAAGTAAGCACGCTAGCAGCAGTTTCAAATATAGGCTAGCAGTATATAGAAGCAAACAGCCAACGTACAGCAGCAGCTGCAGCAAGTGAGAAAGCCATGCATTGCAACTCACTAGCACTGCGTAGCTAATAGTGTAGCTTGCCGAGACCGAAACCTGCTTCCGTTCCGTAATTTCCGTTCCGTTCGTAATTTCCTTTCCCTTCCGTGAAATATACCTCACCAGCACTCCGGGCCGCACGCATGCAGTGCAGCACTGCAAGCATGCATGCAGCTAGCTATATAAAAATGAGCCGCACAACTTCTAGAGTTAGGTGTCACGCAACCGTAGAATTGGCAGTATAGAATAGACCGCCTAGCTCAGTCTAAAGCTGTCTTGTAAAGCTTACACGAGAGCTCACATACAATAAAAGTAAGAACAGATCCAAATGTCCGAAAATATTCCCTATGGTCCAGACCGAAAGCCTTGGAGAGAGACGTTATCTTCTCTGGCGATCAGTGGAAATAGTTTGAAGGTCTCCCCACCTTCGCAAGATCCTCTTCAGCTGTACTCATTTCCTAAACTAGAAGAAGGCATCACTCCAACTTTCTATCAAGTACCCTCTAAAGGCTTGACGGAAAACGAACGCAAGCAAGCTCAAGAAGAAACCGCCCAGCATACAAAGCAGCAGACAGCAAACTTCCTTGGTTATCAAGTATCGCTAGGAGAGGACTACACAGATGTTGTACCAAATTACCTTAACACAAGCGTGAATAATGTTGGAGATCCCTTTGTATCCGGTACGTACACGTTGAACACAAAATGGATGGAAAGAAATGTACTAGACCATTATGCTTCTTTGTGGAATGCAAAGTGGCCTCATGATGCAAGGGACCCAGATACCTACTGGGGGTATGTCTTGACAATGGGATCAAGTGAAGGGAATATTTATGGCCTGTGGAATGCTCGAGACTATCTGGAGGGAAAATTCATGTTGACAGATGAGTCTTTAGAAGTGCCAGTTTGTTACTACACTCAAGCCAAGACTTCCAAGGACAAAACAAATGCTTATACTCCAGTTGCTTTCTACTCACAAGAAACCCACTATTCAGTTGTCAAGGCTATTTCAATGCTGCACATCAAGACCTACTATGAAGTAGCAATGGAGCTGTACCCTGACTCTTGTCCACTGGATGGAGAATGGCCAGTTGAGGTCCCATCAGCGGAAGGTGACACTGGCCCAGGACATGTTGATGAGGAGAAGCTTTGCAAACTTGTAGAGTTTTTTGCAGAAAAAGGTTACCCTGTGCTCATCATATTCAATTACGGCACAACGTTCAAAGGTGCATACGACAATGTGCAGAAAGTTGGTGAGATGCTAATGCCAATCCTGAAAAAGCATGGGATGGATGAGCGAAATCTTGAAATCACTAATCCTGACACTGGTAAAACCATCACATGTCCTCGTAAGGGCTATTGGATTCATGTAGATGGGGCACTAGGAGCTAGTTACATGCCATTTGTTCAAATGGCTTATGATCAAGGCCGTACAAACATCAAGCCTGCTCCAGTTTTTGATTTCCGGCTACCTTTTGTCTGCTCTATAATCACAAGTGGTCACAAGTTTCCAGGAATGCCATGGCCTACTGGAATATTCATGACTAAAACAGACCTTCAGCTTTTGCCACCATCTCGTCCAGATGTCATAGGCTCTCCAGACACCACATTTGCTGGTTCTCGTAGTGGCTTATCTGCTTTGCTTTGGTGGACCTACATCAGCACCCACAGTTATGAGAAGCAATTGGAGGAAGTCCTTAACTGTCTGAAATTAGCAGAGTACACTGAAAAAGAACTCGAAAAGGTCGAGAAAGAAATTAGCAGAGATATATGGATTGCCCGCACTCCCCTAGCATTATCACTTCGCTTTAGGAAACCAAACAATGACATTGTGCACAAGTACACATTGGCCAGTGAAGAGTTTTACCATGGAAATGAACTACGTCAGTACACTCACATGTACATAATGAAAGGTGCTGATAAAAAGAAGATTGACAACTTGATGCAAGAATTACGTAAGCCAGATGCATTCCCAGAAGACAAACCTACAGTCCAAGCAACACCATTAGATGTTGGAACAGCCTTTACAACAGTGACCATGTTAAAGAGATGGGTGAGCGCCGCAAAACAGAATCTTCACAATGGAATGGTTGTTGGGAAAGAAGATGCTGGAATAATCAAAGGTATCAAGCCACTTTTGGGCTGGCCTCGCCAAGGTCGTGGCTTTAAGTGACTTTTAACTTAAAGAAATAGCGAAACTCCAGATTGTACTATTTATAGCCAATTGTGTCTAGTTTCATATTCTGTCACACATGTAAATTTGCATTCCTTAAAAAAGACTAACATATAGATAAGTGTAGCAGTGTATGTATAGAGACAAGATGAGCTAATGACATTACTTCTTAGTTGATAAAACACTACATATGCTAAACAATATACTCAGGAGTTATAAGTGCGTGATATACTGTTTGTTCAGAGTCCATGCACAATAAATCTCAGGTAGTCAACTATATTTACTGCCTATTTGTGGTTTGGTACACTATCTCTTGGCTATACCACTTTTACTTCACCTTATAACTTGTAAAAATTTTAATAACTGTGACCTGTGAAATCAACGGTAGTAGCCAAAAAGTAGTATTTCTTGGCCACCACCTTTGATTATAGCTGCAATGATGTTAATGTTAATGATGCACAGCCATTATTAAACTTTTAGTAGCCATTCACATGCAAAAAATAATGTACATGAATTATGTATGATTTATTAGCTCTTGAATGCACTGCCCGCTTATATGATTCATGAAGGGATTTGTGGGAATGCATGTTTTATTTCATGTGGCAGGAGCCCATAGCACCCACCGCAAGGTGCCAAGCAGCTGCAAGGAGCCTTTAACTAGTAAAACACACCTTTGTTGATTTTCTGTAGCCACATCTAATTTGTGATGCATTTTATTGGTTTCATTGGCCAAGGTATGTTACATCTTCTTGATAAACTGTGAGAGCAAATCTTCATGATTGAGCATAATCCACTAGTAGTGTAGATACTGTTATGAAGAATGCTAGATCTTGAAGTCACTAAGGAGATATAATACAAAGACACTCTAGCTAACCAATGAAACCATACTAATGTATTAATGCAATTCACAATCCACATCTCTATCTCTTGTAGTGATAGGATAGCTATAGGAGTGCAAAAATGGCAAGATGATCAAAATGGGTAAACTGCATGGTTGGATGATAACTATAAAGATCCAAAAACCTCACATGTAGGAGCCCATAATCACTGCAAGATCACAGATGAAATCCCCCATGCAGATGACAACTAATGTAAACACACTCATAATGCATTACTGTGGTTTGTTTGAAGTTCAATTGCAAGTGATTGCATCTTCTCCCACTTGATCATGAATGCCATCAGTGCATCATTGTTTGTAGCAGCTGATTTTATGATGTAATTCTTTTGTTCCGTAACAATAGACTTTAAAATACAATGAGTGTAATTGTAAATGACCCAACAACTAGATGCCATACAATCAGTGTGTGTAGTTATCATGTCGGAGGCTAATACCGTATAGCTGGTAATTTTCGAAAGGTTTTTATTTTTGGATATTTCGAAGAGGCCCTTCTCTTCGAAAATAAATTCCTACGTCCGGTTGTTTTTCGAAAACAAATTCCCTCAAGTGAAAGCAACCGTCCAACTTTCGGCGATTCGTTCGTGTATCCTTCGATCGGTTTTAGCTCAGTATTGCTGATGATAATGCATGGGTAAACTGTATCATTACTGTACCAATAACCAGAAAACAGGTTCCAGAATGGGAATTGATGCCGTCTGCTCTAGAATCTATGGTAGCTATATGATCGAGCGTGTTCATGCCAGTGAATTCACTCCACCCGAGACTTCCTCAGTCTTCTTAGTCTGGCGTAGCGCTACGCGCGCGGGTCGGCTACGCCAGACTAGTCTTCTCTCCAGTGCACAGGAATGGGGATTATTCCATCAGTAAATCAGTTTTCGGAAAACATTCACGCATCTTCATAATTTGTGACACGGATTTCCGTTTATTTGAAATCCATCCGGACTTCAAAATATGCACTCTTCGAAATTAAATTCTTTCGAAATTCAGATTTTGCTTCTTGTGCGAAAATTTCTGTTTCGAAAATAACCCGCTATACGGTACAGCACGAGTGCTGTATTTGCCTCGAAACACCCCCCGAGTGCTGTATTTTTTGTACGCACAAGCATAGGCGGTGCTTAAGTGTTTCATATGTATAGTAGCTAGCTACTTCCTACGTTTGTTTCGCGTGCCAGACGGTTTGTGTGGGGGCGGTAAATAAACCTTCCTGCGTGTCCTGGTTCGGAGCGAATTTCTCTAGGACTCAAACCGCTGCGATTTTTGGTGATCAGGGTATCAGTAAGTGTTTATATATAATCTATTTCTCAGGGCCGGAGCCCACGGTCCGGCCGGTCCGGCATTGGCCAGACCACTTTTCAGCCACTTGAATTTGCAAAAAGATCGAGATACTCTAATAGAGCAGTCATCACATTATACTCTAATAGAACAGTCATCGTGAAAATAGAGCATTCAGTATACAATATCAATACTCTTATTGCACTAGTTCAGTCTGGTTGATCTAAGCCATTATATCCATTTTAATTGTCTTCAAATTACTTTCCAGTGAACCATCTGCATAGAATTGCACAATAGGCTAATTGATAATGCATGTTATGCATTAACAATTACAATCAAAATTGCTTCTGTACCTCAAAAGAACTAAACTCACTTTGTATAATGAAAGTAAAATTAGCTACTAGCTTTATATTGAATTAATTGGTATACAGTAGCTCAAAATTACCTGGATATATTCTTGGTGTTAAAAAGCAGAAAGAGACCGTGTATGTAAAATAGCTTTCCAGATGCCATTTCAGAGCATGTATTTTCAAAAATTTTCCCAGGGAGCATGCCCCAGACTTTCTTAGCTTAGCATGTTAATGCATGCTGTAGCTAGCACACACAAAAAAATTACAGTAAATAATCTGATTTAAATTTCAAATCAATAAAATGTAGTGTGCATGACTATGACCTCCACTGCAGTCCATGAATGGCCTGACCACTCAAAATCTCTGAGCTCCGGCCCTGTTTCTAGTTGTAGAACGAACGATAGGATTAGTTAGGTTAGGCTAGTCTTTAGCGATTTGCAATGTCACGCACGTAATCAATCGTGCTGCCTTAGTGGAGTCGTGTTTAAATAGCTTCGTGAGGCGATCAGTACTGAACCTCTTTATAAAGACCGCCCTCTAACAAAAACCACCTCTTTATAAAGACCATTTTACTTTAAGTTGTGAGTATGTCGCCATAGGGATGGTCTTATTGATCACCTATAAAGTCAGAGTGATACTTGATTTGTAATGGAGCAATACCCCCATGCAAAAAAAAAAACAACAGCTTGAGCAATACCCCCATGTAAAACAAAAAAAACAAAAACAGTTTGGCTGTAGTGTCCATGAAACTGATGACTAAAGGAGTTAATATCTGGCGAGGCCATGGTAATATTGCAGGTAACTATAACTAAAAATTCATTGACTCATGTAGTCTTCCTGCATTCCTACCGAATTGGCAAGTAATTTGGCCACATTTTTCTCCTCTAGCTACACTATTTTAAAAGGTATCACTTTACAAGCTAATTAGAGTTTATAAAGGAAATAAATTAGGAATGCAGTCAGACTGCACAAGTCAATGATCAATATTATAGTTGCCGGTATTATCATTCATTTCTTTTGCCTCACCAGATAGCTCCTTTATAGTTGCTTAGTTTTGCGAACACATCAGTTGTATCAGGAGCTTATAAGCGCCTTCAAGGAGCCTGATACTATTGGTTCCAACATTTGACTAATTATATACTTAAACCTCAGTCCATGTAGGGCATTCATCCTATATTCACTGCTACCAGTGGTTTATTGCATCATCACTTTTAAGCTGTTAATTTTCAAAGGAAGCCATGATGAGTCTAAGTACTTGTGTGCTATTTGTAAACTAAAAGAGCAGGCCCGTAGCCAGGGGGGGTTCGGGGGGTTCTGAAGAACCGCCCTCTTGGAAAAAAGGTCCACAATTTCAGTAAAAGGTCCACAATTTTAACATAAAGGTCCATAATTTAACCAAAAAGATCCACAATTTTCGTATACAAGTCCAAATTTTCAGGAGCAAAAGTCCATTAGCTACAGTTTACTAGATAGCACTAATAAGAAGCTAAATTAAGTGCTCCAAGTAACTTATTCAGTGCTTGTATTATATGCAATGCAAGATCGAGATACTCTAATAGAGCAGTCAACCACTCTAATAGAACAACCACTCTAATAGAACAGTCACGATTACATTTTCTTTTAAAAGCTACTTAATTTACATGTAGATTGTCTAAACCGAGCTTTCATTAAAATATAAGATTTTGGTAGAAAAGCCTCTCCATACAGAACCCACGAATAGCACCCATACTTCAACTCCATGCAATGTGTAAATTTCATTGTTTAAGACACCCTTTGTTCTGCTCCACTGCCCCTGTTGATCATGGCAGAGTGCTCAATCTTTCCCATTCTTATTCACTGTGACATTCCAATATAGATACATGCATGTGCAGATGGTATACAGTAGCAGTATAGAGATATTTTTCCAGATATCATCCATACAGCTGGTCTTCAGCTTACCTAAAAAAATGTTATTTATTGACTGAAATGCCACTAAATTCAACCTTTTAGTACCTATTTTCAAAAAATTTCCTGGGGAGGCATGCTCCCAGACCCCCTAGTTTCAGCATGCTGGGTGCGCACACCATAATATAATCTGAAACATGTCATATAAAAAGGTCTACTTTTCTTCTAAAAGAGCTTACCCAGATAAAAGTCTGGCTACGGCCCTGCTATTTATTATTTCTATGAAATTTGAAGCACGTATTGTGGCTATAACTACTCCTTTATGACTATATATTGTAATATAGTTAGCCATATGCAGTATAAGTTATATATAGAAAATAGTCAGAAAATGCCACCAGTTTCAATCTCCAGATTCCAATTTTCAAAAATTTTCTGGGGGGGCATGCCCCCAGACCCCCCTAGATTGGGTGTGCTTTGCACACCCAGTCTCAGTACCTTTATTAATCATCATGCAAGTAAAGGTCCACTTTTGGTCAAAAAGAACCCCCCTTTCAAAATCCCTGGCTACGGGCCTGAAGAGACTGAACAACTCTTAACAATGAACTAAGTAGCCATATATTTTATAAGCTCTCTGTGCTGTACTGAGGACCAGAAACAGAGCTGTGTTGAAATCATTCTTTTAATTACCCTACCAACGTAATTGTACATACTTATATAGTTAAGTATAACTAATGGAAATTGTACACATGTAATTGCACATCAGCATTATACCCCTGGAGGGTCCTGCTGATTAACAATAAATAAATAATAATAACCAGTATTACTGACACTCTATGGCTGCATATTAACTGCTAGCACCTGTTAACATAACCAAGCACAGCCCAGGAAATTACTGCTCTCTTTATAAGGACATGTTTCATTAACATAAGATAGAACACAGCTATATCCTGAAGGCGCTTATAAGCTCCTGGTTGTATACATGGGTATATTGTATCATAAATCAGATATTACTCTTGATAGTTTTCTAGGCATAACATGTGGGACACAATTCATTGATAGTATGGGGATATGCTCTAAAACAACAATATAGACATTAAAGTAAAGTGGCCTTTATAAAGAGGTGGTCTTTGTTAGAAGGTGGTCTTTATAAAGAGGTGAGCACTAAGTGAAATTATCTAATTAGCATTCCAGTCCACCATTCCATTCCACTGAATCCAGACACCCAATAAATTCTAGCTAACTGTACTGTATTTGTCCAAGTGTGCTGTATTTGTCCAATTAAGCACATAACTGTACTGTATTTGCCCAATTAGCTGCACACTGAACTGTTCTGTATGACTCATACAGTACAGTTATGTAGCTAATAAGTACTGTATGAACAATATACTACATGGCATCGCTTTGATCCTCCCACGCAAAGTACAATAAATGCTAATATGCAACAAATTAACTTGTGACTGGCATAGGATACTGTGGATGCCCACTCAATGACAATCTAGGATTAAATCTCCGTATAGATAGCTAGCTACAATGTTGGGAGTAACGCGTTACTTATGTAATGCGTTATGTAATATTATTACTTTTGTGGTAACTAAGTAATATAACAAAATACGCTATAAAAACAGGTAATATAACTCAAGTTACTTTACTTACAAATGTAATGTGTTACCTAAGTAATATAGTTACTGTAACGAATCTAATATTACGTAATATTATTACTACAAATAACGAAGTTACTAATCTCGTTAGTAATCCACTGAGTAATGCCTAGCCACAACGAAGTAATGAAGCCTACTGAATGAAGCTTATTCACCAGCTTCTTACTTATAACCAAGATTTGCACATTGTCCAACAACACAATCATGTCACGTGATAAGGTGGTAGTTTCACATGTGACAGCTTAAGGCTGTGGACACAAAATAATATAATATGTAATATTATTATAGTTACTTTATTTTATGGGTAATATGTAACTGTAACTAAATAGTTCAGTTGCAAGTAATTATGTATTATGTAACTAGTTACTTGTAAAAAGTAACTTGCCCAACACTGGCTAGCTAGCTAGCTACCAAGTGTATATACGGTAAAAGTTAGTAAGCTACATTGATCGCTCTTTCGTTTTGTCGCAAGAGAATGAAATGGGCGAGTTGTCTGTAAACAAACTGTACTGAGGCAAGGGGGATTATGGGGAGGCAGAACCCCCTCCTGAAGAAAAAGGTCCACAATAGTAAAAAGGTCCACAATTTCAGTCAATAGACCCAAAATTTCAGCAAACTGAAAAGGTCCACAATTTTAGCAATAAAGTCCAACATTTTAGTTGCAAAAGTCCAGAAATGTCAGCCTTTTTAGAACTTCACCACACCACACAAAAAGGTCCACTTCAGTTTTATTCAAAGAACCTAAAAGTCTGGTTACAACCCTGGAAAACTATGAACGTGTTTGTTCAAAGATTTTGCTTCACAGTGCTTTTCTATGGCTGTATGAGTTTAGCACTGCTTAATTGGCAATTAAAGCTTTAGTATAGACAATATTGCAAGGGGCCAGTCACATGCTGAAATTTCATTTTAGCTTGAATTGTTTCATTAGCGCACACCTTGCTATTGCTCAACTCCATGCACTGTTATACACCCACACGAAAGTTTTTGTGGGAAAAGTCTATTTTGCAACAACCATATAAAGATTAAAAAACAATATAAAATCTAGCTCTCTATATTAGCTACGTCAAAATGAGTCAGCACTATAGTTACACAGCCAGCCAGAGTTTTTCCTTGATCATGATGCATTACAGTTTGTATAGCCGAGAAGAAACAGAAACTAAATCTTATCAATACTAGACTGAGACAAAGCAGATATGACATATAGCTCATTGGTAAATACTACATATAGCAACATTGTTTTAGAGGGTGGTGAATTGGAAAATAAAGCATATCATTGGCATGCAGCTACAGACTGTTAATTTGGTGAATGGGTCACTATGATGTGAGAAACCTTTTGGTGATTACAATTTGCCACATATGTGGTAAGATGGACAAATGAGCTATAATGTGACAAACAAGTGGGTATAGCCATAATAACAAGTTGTCTTATTGTATTCCCTTGTGTGATATAATAGTGCGGTTTCAAGGTTGTATGTCAGGTCCTGACTAATCATAAACTACGTACCCACTGCATGACAAGTATTAACATCACAAAATTATGATGTGTAGATATGTGGTTGTATAATTGTTAGCTAGCTGTTTGTCATTGCCACAATGAATGTTAATGGTCATGTGGTGTGTACCATGCACCCTAAGGATTCCAGCAGGTGAGTACATCATGCCTGCAAGTTTACAAAAAACAATTATGCACCCTCCATACTCTCAGGTTCAACGTGCATGTGGTCTTGTAAAGAGGATCAGGTGGTGTTTTTACAGAGGCGGCCAAGGTGGTCTTTAAAGAGGTGCCCACTAAGCAAGGGTTTTAGTGCAGAATACAGGACACTATATAGTGGGATGGCCTTGTTAATGAGGTAATAAAGTATATGTGTCTGGAACTTTATCATAATTGACAGACTCATTATTATACATAGGTGCCTACAAAACGGATCACCTAATTATATTGACTAGACCTCATAAACATTTAAATGTAAACTTATTAGTTTATCATTTTCACCTGCATTGCAGTTTTTCTTACTGCATCAAGGATTTGGTACCATTGGTGACAGAGTGCAGCCATCCAGCACCTTTTAAAGTTGGTGACAATATCTAGAGCAACCTAAAAAAAATTGCATTCTGAGTTATTTTAGCTAGCTAATTCAGCTATCTAGATAAAAAAATATAAACATCCACCCTCCCACACTGCTGTTTTGAGTATAGAAACTAATAATTAAGTTTGTACCAATTATATGGTCTTATTTGAGTATAGAAACTAATAATTAAGTTTGTGCCAATTATATGGTCTTAGGTATAAGACATAACCTTGTTAAAAGTATTCCTCTCATTGCATCTCCAATTAGAAAGAACTACAAGACCCAATACCTCTCTATTTATAGCATATTTATGTATATGATACCTGCAACACATCTAGAAGACTGATACCCAGAATAAGACTGAGAATCAACTTCTTTGTTTTAATGTAACCATAGCTAGGAGCATGCACATTTTTGCTATGCAATAGCACAGTAAAAGCAATGCATATGTTTTGTTAACATGGACTGGAACACTTAGACAGCCAGAATTGCATATATACAAAAAATAGAATATAACTAGGTATCTGGATGGCATTGTGTTCTGAGCACTTCAAGAGCATTCTGATAAATCTCATTATCCCTGTCAGCTTCTTCATCATCACGACGTCTGCGTTTGTAACGGATAGCAACCCAAAGAAAAAACAGAAACCCTGGAATTGCTATCACCAACAAGAAAATGTTATACCAAGTAGAATCAGTAAAATGACTGCTAAACAGTTTGTATCTGACTGATAAAATTGCTGCCGGTAGTATAGAAGACAATGCAACAAATAAGTAGAAGATTCCAATCATTAGTCCCTTAATATCCTTCGGTGATTGAGCATAGACAAACTCCATACCTGTATGTGTGCAAATACATCATGGCCATAATAATTATGTATTGCTATATTTCAAAGGTAAAATGCTGAGTATATACAGACTACTTCCTTTCATTGCATTATTAAGCAATGCATCATAGCAAGTGGACTGTTGAGTGTCACTATTTAAGTTTCTGGGATTCCCTATACAGTAACTACATAAATTATGGTCTAGTGATATACATATTCACATCAGCAGGGGCGGGCAGTGAAGCCTGTCTCACTAACGCCTTGGGACCATGCACATGGAAACCTCAGTTATTGAGTGTTCTATTAGAGTAGTTGAAATGCTTTAATTGAAATCACTATTCCACTAGAGACCTCTAAAGTCTGTAATTACAGGGAACCAGACTTGCTAAAGTTTTCTTATGAAAGTCCTTTTAGAATAATGTATGTACACTAATACAAATGTCCCAAATATATGGCAAGGTGTCATTTTGGAGTGTTTTTACTATAATACATATCAGAAGCACATAAGCACCACATGAGGTACATGGCACTTATGAGCTCTTGTTTATACTGACCTGCCACTAGCATCAGTACTTCTCCAAGAGATACAATAATTAGACAAATCATAATTACTACTAGTTGAAAAGTGATGTTGGTCAAAGTTGCTGTAGCCACTGCAAGAATAATGACTGCAATGATTAGCAGCACAAATCCAAATCCAATCCTCTGCAGCATACTGGGAGGATGTGTTCTTAGTAATGGGCACACACACACGCACTGGTCAATAATAGGAAGCAGTAAAAGAATTATGTATGAATCCCAAAAGTTAATCAATCCAAGTTTATTATTGTGCAGAAAAGAGTTCACTTGTGCAGTAGTATTATCTGAACTTGACACCAACAGGGGTATTTCACTCTCTATCTACACATATTGAAAACACACATACATAACTATAAATCTGGAATGCACAATATTATTTAGTTTTATGATAGGAAAGAGTCATGTAAAAGGTTTTTGAATTTACAGTTACAGAAATTAGCTTTAATTTCTGCATCACCAGAGCAATTTTGATAAGAAAGATAATCCTCTTACATAAAGTCAAAAACCATGGGATCTGCAACTATAAAAAATGCTGTGCAAGATTTCAGATCTCAAACAATTCATGGTAAGATTTCAAGATTTCTGAAATTTTTGGTATTCAGAATAGTTTAATCATGTAATGCTTGCTTTCAGTCCCTTAGACTTTAAGCTCTTGTCTCGGCTGCTAATCTGTGCAGCTCTATACCTAGCAATAAACTCAGCTTTGTTGTGACCTAGTATAGGATATCCGCATTGTGTCATCAACTACCAAAGATATGTACGAAGATATTACATACCAGTTCCACTCTGTGGAGAAACTCCACCACAAACCGTTGCTGTCTTGAAATGACGCTAAACTAATGAGGAAACAGGCCGTGAACAGTGCACCTGCATGGTCATTTGAGCAAGTACCACCACTGGAAAGCATTTCTACAGACTCATTTTGGATTCTATCAAACTCCAGGATGACCTCAACTCCTTATTTGACTAGCTGGTCTCAAGACCCAAACTTATCTTTTAACACTAAGAAACTTATTCACCTCTCCTTTAATACAAAGTTTCCTACTTCTTACAACATTGACGATTCCTTGATAATATCTAGCAACACCCATCGTGACCTTGGTATCATTCTATTCACCGACCTGTCTTGGAGAAACCACTATCACCACATTTTATCCAAAGCTTATCGAACCCTAGGATTGCTTAGACATACATTCAGCCATGCTATTAACACTACAACTAAAAGAACCCTGTACATAGCACTAGTAAGGTCCCAGCTACTGTATTGTTCCCCATTGTGGCATCCCTACCTTATCCAAGATATCTCTGCTCTTGAAAGAATATATATAGTGCCGAGCTACCAAATAGCTACATCCTCAATGATTATGTTTCTGATTATAAAACTCGCCTTATCAAACTCAACCTACTACCATTAATGTATATTTATGACCAGTGTGACATTCTGTTCTTCATAAAATCAATTCAAAATCCATCCGATCATTTTGACATCCGGACCTTCATCAAATTCTGTCATCATTCTACTAGGTCTTCTTCCAGTAACAAACTTGAACATGTTTTTATGTCATCTAATCAGCAAAGAAACTTCTACTTCAACAGACTTCCTCGAACTTTCAACAGCTTACCAGTAATTGACTTAACTCAACCCTTTGTTCACTATACACACACACACACATAAGCAATTCCTTGAGTACATAGTAAGGCCAATAGAACATTAAACTTCTTGAAACGCAATCTGAGTTGCTGCTCGTCTACCATCAAAGCAACAGCCTACCTTACGATAGTACGACCGTCAATGGAATATGCTGCAGTCATCTGGGACCCATACCACCATAACAATATTCAACAGCTAGAGAAAGTACAGCGTAGGGCAGCTAGATGGGTCCTAAATGATTTCAATCGATTCAGCTCAGTCACAGCTATGTTACAGCATCTTTCTTGGCCAAGCCTTCAGCTGAGACATAAAATATCCAGATTACAAGCACTTTTTAAAATTATACATCAAGATTATTCACTGTCAATTCCTCCTCATTTTATTTCAATGACAAGATCCACCAGACTATATCACCCACATCGTTTTATTCTACCAAACTCATCCACCTATTCATACCAACAGAGCTTTTTCTCCAGATCAATTAAGGATTGGAACAACTTACCATCTTCCATCATTGAGAGCAACAATAATGACTCTTTTTCAGCGGAACTGCAAACATTGTATGGAACTCAATAACTGGAATCTTTGTAACTACGTAGCTAAATTCATTTCATGATTGCTTTTTTTCCTGAACATATCAGCTGTGCTGTCTGCTCAGTAACAATAACAATAATAATAATAATAATAATAGCAAGACTACCCTCCCTACCATTAGTAACTCTTGATAGTAGCCATAGCTAGCTAACACATACACATACACATAATTATTAGCTTTACATTTATAGCTATGTCTACACACATGCACGCACGCACACACACACACACACATACTACACTACATGCACACGCACTACACAAACACACACACTACACACATTCGCGTGTGCATTACACACACACGCACTACACACACAGATGCTCTGAAGTGGCATCTGAAAGCTATTTTACTTGCAAAGCCTCTTTCTCCTTTTTTGTTAACATCAAGGATATATCCTGGTAATTTTGTACTACAATACCACCAATTAATTCAATTTCACATCTAATTTTACTTTCAAAATTTCAGTGAAAGGTTAGTTCTTTGAGATACAGAAGCCATTGGAATTGGAATTGCTAATACATGCATGACATGCATTAGCAATTAGCCCAATGCAGTGCATTGCAGATGACTTGCTGAAACTTTTGAGTGATTTGAGGACAATTATAAATGGCTTAGAGTAAGTAGAACAGTGGCTTTATTCATAGATGTTATATCTATGCTATAGTTCTATACCAATGCTCTATTAGAGTTAGTTATGTACAATAAACTCATGCAACATACGTAAATAGACATTGTAGTTATGCATAAAAAGAAGAATGGGTGCACACTCTGAACAGTAAAATTAGTTTGATTTACTTTATACCATACATAGGACACACAACACCATGGGAAGAGGAATTAAAAAATGGCATACTAGCAGATAATTTATGAAGCTACATTAGTTTGATTAAGGAGACCAAGTTTGGCAGTGAATCAAATATTTCATTGCTGGACTAGACATGCAGTTTCGAGGCTTGAAATCAATTGTATGTATGGAAATTCCATATAAACACAGGTAAAAGGACGCAGCCTTCAAAACACTTGGACTTTCAGTAAAATCATTTAAAGGTGGACAGATCAGATAGCATTGCTTTTATAAATCTATATTACTTCAGTGACATGCAATAAAACTACTTACTCCATCAATGAGAAGGAGAGGGGTCACCATTGCAGTTAAAGCAAGTAACAGTCGGTAAAATGTCTTCACATCTTCCACCTGTGCAGTAGTGAATGGTCCTCCATACCTTGTTTTAGCTAGGTCTAATCTGGGAGGTGGGTCTTGATTGATAGTAAACGCATTTTGAAACGGATCAAATTTTTTTGCTTTCAATGCAAAATGTGTTACCTTAAATACTACTTGCAGTGGATTCCTTGTTTCATTATTGATAATAAAGTAATGTTTACATGTAAATATTATAGCCAAAGCAAAACAAGCTGAGCTTGCAGCAGCCACTGATGTGATTGAGACCAAATGAAGGTCATCAACATTAATATAACTAAATGAAAAATTTATCACAAAAGAGAAAACAGCACCAACATTTCTAGTCCAGTAGTACCAATGAAACAAGGAACTGATCTCTTCTTCCCAAGCACCATGTATCTGGTCACAGGCGAATGGCAAAATGTTTGCTTGAATGGCTGCAGATCCCATGCAAAGCGCAGTGTATGAAACACCAAATAGTATCACAGGTAGAAACACTTGACTGTCGTTTAATACAAAACTGCATGACTGAATGAAGTAACATATAGCACAGGCAACAAATCCGGTTGTAATAATCCGGAATCTTCCGTATTTTACATCAGCGAGATAACCGAACAGCGGGTAGAACATCGCAGACAACACATCAAAAAAGAGTACAACGATCATTCCAGTGTACACAGGAGATAGATGCGTCAACAAAGTCGGAACATTGGAAACGGAAATATACGTCCCCACCCTCTCCAAAGACGACATCAACAAAGTCAGCAAAATGGCTTTGTTTCTTGGACAAGATCTTGGCTGCCATTTACATTTACAAGCGGAACTGCCAGCAGTTTCACCGCTCATCTCACGTAGAGATATCAACAGTACTAGCAATTTTATTTGAGGTCAAATAAAATACCACCGGAAATTTGAGGACAAGGTGAACAGGAAATTCAGTGCGGCCGTAATCACGTGACTAGCAACCAACAAGACTGTGTAAGAAGAGTTTTTTTTATTTATTTATAGTCAACAAGACTGTGAGAAGGTTTTTTACTGAGCCATTTTTTGACCAGTGTCCGGAGCGAATTTTTTTTTGGACGCACTTGCGACTTAGAAAAATTTTCATGTTTTGTGAACTTGCCGTTTTTCTTTGTTTTACGGGAAGCAACATTGTTTGCGGAGAAGGAAAAGGTCACACTGAAACTATCGGTGTAAGTGGTAACATCTTGAACTGGATAACTGACTTTTTGGACAGCCGTACTCAGCGTGTGGTAATATATTTTTTTTCCCGGGGTGCCTACACCCTTTGCCACCACCCCCAGCACCAGATGGTAAAAGTGCTGGACAAAAAGACTAAACTCAAAAAATCAATGAGATGGCAACACTTGGCCTTCCGAAATAGCAAGGTCAAGTGCTCCAATAGTCACAGGGCTGCCACGGTGTGACCTTGCTCCACGCAAGCAGGTCACTGCTGACCTGAGCAAAGAGAAGCTGGTGGAACATCTAATCCATGATACAACACTGCTGTAAGATTGGCCCTGTTGAGTAGATAGCATAGAAGCTAGACGCTTATAAGCAACTGTAGCTGCACTACCCATCCCTCCAAAAGTGGAGAAAACCAATGGGGTGCATGAGCCCATTTCAACATCTCTTATTCTCTGTTCATACATCCTTTGTTTATCTCTTTCAAACCTTCTGTACAAGGAAGAAACCGCTGTGTTTCGATAACTGGGAGCAGTTGGATTGAAAATTCTAACATCAAAGAAAGCCTTCTGATGACGACTTCCCCAAAAACCATGTGCACTTACATCTAAACGTGCCTCATCCTCCATGGTATGTGGTGGTGTCACCTCTAAACCTATAAACGTGACTAGTGGCGTAGCGTGCTCTTAAACAAGAAGCTCTATCCATCAAACGTCAGAATCTCTCTCACAGATTTTCAGAGTTTTTCTCGACTTTGTCCAACAATCTCCAACTGTCCCTGAAACTTGCTGGTGAGAAGGGTGCATCCTCCTGGCTTTCCACTTTGCCTTTGGAATGTCATGGATTTGCTCTCCACGGTGGCTTTTGTGATGCGTTAGCTCTCCGTTATGGTTGGTCTCCTAAGAATCTTCCTGTCAGCTGTGTCTGTGGCAGATCCAACAACATTGAACATGCTCTCAGCTGTCCGAACGGAGCCTTCCCTACCATCTGCCACAATGACATCCGAGATTTGACTGCAGAATTAATGTCAGAGGTTTGTCATGATGTATCTACTGAACCTCCCCTTCAGCCCTTGAGTGGTGAATCTCTCTCCCTACGTACAGCTAACCAAGATGTCGGTGCTCGCTTGGACATCAAGGCTTCTGGATTCTGGGGTTCTCGGTTTGAACCTACTTTTTTGATGTTAGAATATTTAACCCTTATGCCCCTTCAAACCGTTGTAATCCCTATCGCCAGCATGAAACTTCGAAGCGCCGTCAGTATGAGGAGAGAGTGCGAGAGGTGGAACATGGTAATTTTAGTCCTCTTGTTTTTCAACTTCTGGAGGCATGGGTGCCTCCACCACTGTGGCTTACAAGCGCCTGGCCTTCCTCCTATCTTGTAAGTGGAAATCACTGCACCCTACTGTAGGGTGATGAGCTGGCTTCACTGCCATCTTGGCTTCTCCTTATTGCACTCTGCCATCATGTGCATAAGGGGTTCTCGCTCCTCCTCTGGTCATCCCTTTAAGGGTCATGTTCCAGCATCAGTTGACCTTGCACTGGGGGAGGGGTGTCTTGGGGCCGTTTAAGCCCATTTCCTTTTTTTCTATTCTGTGTTCTGTAGGTTCTGTTTCTGTAGGTGTAGGAATAGGCTAAACCCATTTTATAGAACATCTTAGCGTAGAGTAGAGTGTGGTGGATGGGAGAGTCAACTTAGGCCAGTTCTTCTTTCTTTAAAAAAAAAAAAAAAAAGTGGCGTACCTCAGGGAAGTGTGTTGGGACCATTATTATTTTTAGCATATATTAATGATATTTATCATCTTCCTGTCGTTTATTCGCTAATGACTGTATTTTGTACAGAAAGATTGATACACCGGATGATGCTAAAATACTTCAAGAAGACTTGAGAAAACTGGAAATATGGGAAGAGACCTGGGGGATGAAATTCAATATAGAGAAATGCATGATATTAACAATCACATTAATACATAATCCTTACATTACGGAATACACCCTCCATGGCAAAAAACTGAATCCTGTTGTAAATGCTAAATACTTGGGTATCAACTTTGCTAGCAAGCTTACATTCAACCATCATGTGGACACTGTTTGCCAAAAAGCTAATAACACTTTAGCATTCTTACGAAGAAATCTGAATCACTGTCACCAAAGAGTTAAGCTAGATGCCTACAAGATATTTGTTCTACCAATTTTAAACTATGCTGCGACAGTTTGGTCCCCACACACGCAATACTACATCAATAAACTAGAAGCTGTTCAGAAGCGTGCTGCTCGTTTTATTGTGTCAGATTACCACAGATTAAGTAGTATATCACATATCCTAAATTCACTAAAGTTAAAATCTATAGTGTACCACCATACAAGGCTTCGTCTCTTGATGTTCTACAAGATTGTCAATCACCTAGTAGAGCTTCCTATCCCCAGTTATATAGTACATTCTACAAGATGTTTACGAGGAAACCAGGATAAATTCATCAAACCATCTGCTACTGTTGATGCATACAAATTTAGTTTTTACCCAAGATCATTTACCCTATGGAATCAACTACCAATCAATGATATTTTTTCCCTAAATGATTTTGATAGTATTCTTCAATCAACACTGACACATTCAATGAAAAACAGTAATTAATAATCTAAAGACATTGTTTTTATACTCAAATTTGTGAGTTGCAATCATAAATATATATATATTAGCCCCCCTCTGTATTAAGTGTGTTGGTTGTCTTCAAAGATGTTGTAAAATACGGATGAGACCTACCTGGATGGACATTTCTTCCCTGCCACCCACCTATCATCTCACAACACTGGCGTGACTCGATCGCTGAAAACTTCGAATGAAGGCCAAGGTGAAGGCATGAAAGGATAGAAGGACACATATACCACTTTCACACCTCACTTCAAAGGGAAGAGAAGGTGTATAAGTGGTATAATAGCACTGCTAGCAGTGCTCAGGAATGCAGTAACGAGAATAGGAGGTAGTATATACAAGTTATATCCCTCCTAGGAGTGATATAACTTGTATATACTACCTCCTATTCTCATTAATGCATTCCAAGCATTCTCAGAAATCATTTGATTTCTTTGATGAAACTATGTGATCTCTCCTTTAATATAGCGACACTTCACAGGATCGATAGTGGGTTTTAGTTTTGTAAAGTGAGCCAAGACTTGGGGAAGAAGATAGTTGTTTTACTGAATGAAGAAGGTCACAGGTTAGTTTATATTAAACATGTTACATTCAATAGTCACGTGGGGATGTCCTACAGACACTGTAGTCTCGCGTGGCCAGACCGCTTTTTTCCGTATATTGGGTGGGGAAAAAAAGGTCTGGTGCAATTCCAATAGCTGTTTACTTCTGAGCCGTCCCCACATTCCAGGGATGCTAATTAAATAACATTGGTCACAAAGGAGGTGCCATGACGTCAGTAAGTTAACTAGAGATCTGTTTATCCTTTAAACGAATCTTAATTTGCTCCGATGTCTCTTTTATAGCGTCTTGACAGTTAATCCTCATCGTGTAACAAGACTCACAACCGGAGCAGGAGTGTAGGAATACTTCATAGTTTTACTGACGTCACGGCACCTCCTTTGTGACCAATGTTATTCAATTAGCGTCCCCGGAATGTGGGGACGGCTCAGAAGTAAACATGCTACTCTCCCTCAGGATTGGTTGTCAGTTAACATCACCCCTGTCTTCAAGAAGGGAAATCGAAGTTCTCCTGCAAATTATAGACCAATCTCACTAACATCAGTCCTTTGTAAAGTAATGGAACATGTTATTTTTCACCATATAATGTCCTTTTTTACATCACTAAACACTTTAAATCCTCTACAACATGGATTCAGGCCCAACCACTCCTGCCAAACACAACTAGTTGATTTTATAGATGAGATCCAATGATCTATGAATAGCCAGCAACAGACTGATTTATTGTTTATGGACTTTTCTAAGGCTTTTGACACAGTTCCTCACAAAAGACTATTAAACAAATTAAAATTCTATGGTATACGAGGGCCTCTTCTTCAATGGATCTCTTCCTGGCTAACCAAACGATATCAAAGGGTAATTGTTGATGGAGAATCATCTAGCGCAACAACTGTTAAGTCTGGGGTACCACAGGGTACTGTACTAGGCCCCCTTATGTTTCTTGTATATATTAATGACATAAATGAAAACATTACATCTTCAGTTCGATTGTTTGCTGATGACTGTGTTATTTACAAGACTGTTACAACACCGCAAGATTCAAAGCAGTTACAGGAAGACTTACATAAAATATGTGAATGGACTCACAAATGGCAAATGAAAATAAATGTTGAGAAATGTGCTGTGCTGAGGTGTACTCGTTCCCTGAACCCCATACAATATACGTATACCTTATCAGGTCATAATGTCGATATAAAGAAGTGCCATACATACTTAGGTGTAGCGATTGATAACACTATGTCATGGTCATCACATATACAAACAGTAAGTAACAGAGCAACCAAAGTGCTAAATTTTATTAAACGAAACCTAAACAACTGCCCATCTGATACTAAAAGAACAGCGTATTTAACATTGGTTCGACCAATTATGGAATATGCCGCCCCAGTTTGGGAACCGTATTATAACACTGACATTTATAAGTTAGAAAAGGTGCAAAGAAGAGCTGCTCGATGGATTTTATCAGATTACTCCAGAAATAGTGTTACGTCATTATTGTCCTCTCTTAGCATACCTACATTACAACAACGCCGTCAGTCATCAAGATTAACACTATTCTATAAAATAATTGATAATACACTACCGATCTCCATCCCCTCACATTATCAAAGAACTCAATTTTGTACCAGGCAACATCACCCCAATCATTTCATTCTGCCACAAGCAACCCTCAACACCTATAAATATAGTTATTATCCTAGAACTGTTAAAGACTGGAATGAGTTGCCAATTAATATAATAGAATCAAGAAATTTGGATGAATTTATTTACGTACTTAACCTTCACTACTGTAATTAATTATCAAATTGCATGTATGTATGTATGTATTTGATTGTACCATTTGGGGTTTTCACCCCCTGGGCAAACCAGCTGAGCTGACTGCCCAGTACCTAATCTTAAATCTTAAACAGCTATTGGAGTTGCACCAGACCCTTTTTTTCCCCACCCAATATACGGAAAAAAGCGGTCTGGCCACGCGAGACTACAGACACTGGGTGTAGCGCTTAATTGATTTGGCCATTAGTGTTAATAGTATTCACTACTTTAGTTTATTCATGGCTAGTAAAGTAAGTACTTTAGTGTAGTTGAATCGTCTTTACATTGCCGTTTTGACACCTGGTGCGATGTCACACACGCATAGTGACTGGGCGTGGCGCTTAATTGGCTAGGCCATTATAGCGCTGTAAACATATTCACTGCTTTAGTTTATTCATGGCTAGTAAGTACTTTATAGTGCACTTAAGCTTCATTATGAGCTGTTCAGCTCGTATTTGGGCTTCCTGTGTTTAATTGCATACCCACAATCGAAGCGATCTGCATGCTCGTGACGATACACTTACGTTCGGCCTCTCAGCAGTGCCTTGTCGTTGCTCTTACGACGTTACCCACAATCGAAAGTCACATGATCCCATATAAATACACTCGCAAAGCATTCAAGCAGTTTCCATGTACACTTGCAGGTGATTCACCCAAGTGGAATATATTAGTTGTAACATGGGCACTTGTGATTTGCCTGAAGTATACACACTCGTGCCCATGTTACAACTACTACTTGTAAGAAGGTGTCACAACTAATAAACACAGTTGGGAACTGAATGTGTAATATGTGACTATTGAGAGCTGTAATGGTAGACTCTGGCAGGGGGTGTCTGGGTATCTAAATGTTTGTTATCTTTACAGCGACCATACTGAAGGTCTGCATGCATGACACTAATTTTATAATATGTAGCTACTAAGTGGATTTCAAAATATTGTTACTTGTGTACTATAGAAATAGTGTTTTTGGTATAACATTTGTGGAGCTCCACTACAGTAAAACCTATTTTTATGATTGGACACATCTGTTATCCAGTAGTACTGCCTGTTCCATCTATCATTAAGGATGTACCCAGGTTTAGAATACAAGACACAAGGTTAGGGATTTAGGAAAAAATGTGAGGGGCCTTAGGCCACTCCAAATAAGTTCTCTGTTTCCCGTCCACCGCCCACATCTAGTTACTGTCAGCTCTAAATATTCCATTATTCTGTATTCTTCCATTATTTTCCGGTTATTCTTGCATACTGACAGACTCAGTAAAAGCCATTTTGAAACAATGTCAGCAGCGCTATCAAGTCGGCACAAACTTCACGTTTGTGCTATTTTTGCAACTTAAAACGGAAGGAACAAACTTAAGCATGCTTTTATGGTTGTGCTAGGCAAATAATGGCTTGAAAAGCTGCCAATCTTATAATGAAATAATCGAAATGAATTGCCCTCCCACATGTAAATATGCTTGAGTCCAGGATGGGAAACAGAGAATTTGTTTGGAGTGGCCTTAGCTATATACTTGCATAAGTTAGTGGTGAATATGTAGCAGTTGGTATATTATGGTGAGTATAGTGGTGGCAATATTGTTGTAATTAAGTGGAAGCTGGTCCCAACCACTGTGGACACATCCTCGAATCATTTAACACTATACCTTGATAGTCAAGCAACCTTGATTATAATTTTAGTTCAGATTTAGCCTTAATAAAATATACAATCTTTTGAGCATCGGGTTATAGAGGTTTCACTATACTTGTGTTAGCATTTATTACACTTGTTCACAACAACTATTCAAACTTGACCACTACTCAGTATAAAACAATGTTTTTTTTTATTATGACACTGCTCAAATTCGGCCACTGTTAAAAGTCTGGTGGTGTTTAGCTACGTAAAAATGGTACTTGTATTATGTATTATGCATGAAGTATATAATTATACTTCAGCTAAGGCTTGGGACCTATTTAACATGGACGTTATATCATGAGGTGATCTTTCAACAAGGTCTTAAAATACATATGAGCTATGTGTTGGGACCTACTTGAGTTGGTCACTTTAAATCTTATTAATGAGCTTGACAAGTAACTGCTACATATTCACCACTAACTATGTGTGGGACTTAGCTACTCAAAATGTTCACTGTAATGAGGTGGTCTTATTAATGAGGTCACGCAGTACACCTTAGATCATGTTTGGGATGTACTTGACACTATAATGAGATGATCTTATTAATTAGCTATGTTTGGAACCTACTTGACATGGTCACTATAATGAGGTGGTCTTATCACTGAGGTCATGAAGTACACCTTAGTTATGTTTGGGACTTACTTGACATGGTCGCTATAATGAGGTGGTCTTATTATTGACATCTTGAAGTACACCTTAACTATGTTTGGGACCTACTTGACATGGTCACTATAATGAGGTGGTCTTATTAATTAGCTATGTTTGGAACCTACTTGACATGGTCACTATAATGAGGTGGTCTTATCACTGAAGTCATGAAGTACACCTTAGTTATGTTTGGGACTTACTTGACATGGTCGCTATAATGAGGTGGTCTTATTATTGACATCTTGAAGTACACCTTAACTATGTTTGGGACCTACTTGACATGGTCACTATAATGAGGTGGTCTTATTACTGAGCTTGTCAAGTACACCTTGAGCGTGCAATTCTCAGGTATCACATTAAAGTGTTCAATAATGATGAAGCTATGTCCATCTATACCTTCAAATCAACCAGGCTGCTTGAAGACATCTTACATTTGACAGCCTTGTACAAATGAATGTATTGCTAAAGTGGAGCAATGGAAATTATGTATGGATGTAGCAATCAAGTTGCAGGGTAGTATGCCAGAATTGCAGGTTGTGCTAACTAGGTAGATCCAATCAGATATTGCAAATCAATATATGGGCAAGAATTTTTTTTTTTTAAATCTATAAAAGTAGTGTGGACCAGTAAGACCTCAAGTAAGTATCAACTAATTAGTAGATGTGCAGCACAACCTCAATATCCAGCCAATCATTAATGGTCGTTACAATGATGTTCATCTTATCTCCAAATATGTAGCTGAATTCAATGTGTATGCACACGTCTCCAATGGCTGGCTAACTGACAGTTGATTACATTTTTTTGGTCTCATCGTTACACTTACATGTTTGATTATTGGGTGGAAAAGAGATGGACGTGGGGTTCTTCCTTTGTTGGTGAGATAGCCAGTACAATGATTCCTACCAATTATATTGATAGTCCATATAAATTATCAAACCAAGGCCTTCAACAATAAATACATGTGGTCTAAGTATGATTTAAATCTAAATTTTGAGTATATATAGTAAAGAGGACTAAGTGTTACTTTTCTTCAACGTAAATAACAATCTTGTTTCATGGTCTGGTCGATGGCTGACTTGTTTTGGATAGAAAACCAAAACAGTTATAATTTCATGACCACAGTCAGCCTAAGCAAATTACATTCCTAGGCAATATGTTACCTTTGAATGCCCATTATGTGACCACATTGTGAAATAGGTCTGCAGACTGGATAGATAGCTATTGGCATGATGTTTGGTCACAGGTTAGTATTAACATACATTAATTTGATTGTGGATACTGCAATAAGTCTGTGGATCAAGTCACTACCTGGTCTGGGATTTATTCCTGTACTTACTAGCTAATTTGTGGTCATTCCAATAATTATTCAAAAGCTGATGAGACCCGCTAAACCTGGACAAAATGTAACCCAAAGGATGAAGGCACATACAACATTGGTAAGAATAACAACATCAGTAATATTAATCAAGGGTACAGTGCAATTATAGAACAAAAACAAAATTCTTGTGAGAGCCAAAGATGTGGCACAACACAAGATTTAAAACTCTTACAGTGTGGATCCCATTTGTATTTTGCAGACTTTGAATAAAGCTAGTAAGGCCACTCCAAAATAAATTCTCTGTTTCTCTTAGCATGCAGGCAGGCGGTCCATATATTTCCATTACTCTAATATGAAATTGGCAGCTTTTCAAGTTATTATTTGCCTAGGTACGGCCTAATGTATTTCGCAGACTGGACTCACGGACTGGACTCGCGGACTGGACTCACACACTGAGCTGGAAACAGCTTTTAAACAATAATCCAAGAATTATCCATCTCTTGCAACACTGGAGACACCACTATCGAGCTACAACTGCTGATACTGCTCTTCCTTACATGTAAACAAACTAGCGGTGCACTAATTAATTAGAATACACTTACGATACACGAGTACTAGCAGTGATAAAGCGTGGTAGAGGCGATTGTTGTAGCTTAGATATTTTTCTTTTATTGCTTTAGCACTAGTGCTAGGGTTGTAGAGATGAGCCAGTAATAATTCTTAGCAGGGTAGCTATAGGTGGCACTGCCCAGCGAGGTGATGGGGCTATGCAAATAAACTGACTCATCACTACAGTCCTAACACCAGTGCTAAGTACTGGAGCAACAAAAGAGAAACAGCTGAGCTACAACAATAGCCTCTATCATACTTTATCACTGCTAGTACTCGTGTATCGTAAGTGTATTCTAATAAATTTGTATTTTGTATTTGTATTTTAAGGATAAAGGCTTATGCCTGTACATCCATAAACAAGACACCATTTAGTGCCATTTCGACACCATTTAGTGCAAGCGCTAGTTTGTTAACTTGTAAGGAAGAGCAGTATCAGCAGTTGTAACTCGATAGTGGTGTCTCCAGTGTTGCAAGAGATGGATAATTCCTAGATTATTGTTTAAAAGTTGTTTCCAGCTCAGTGCGTGAGTCCAGTCCGCGAGTCCAGTCCGCGAAATACATTAGGCCCCTAGGTACAGTCATAGCAAACAACGTAATAACATTTTCAGCTTGTACCTTCATCATTTACATTGCATGAATAACACAAACATGAACAGTGATAACATTCTGGCATGTGAGCTGGCAAACCTTACAAGATCAATTTTATTAAGACTGTACTGTAACAGTATGCAGAAAATAATGGAAGAATACGGAATAATCGAACATCTTAGAGCTGCATGGGAATAAAGACAGAGAACTGCTGCTAGATTTTGCTTTAATGACTTTTCAAGATATTCAAGTGTTACTAACATGTTGTCTTCTCTTAATCTACCATTGTTACAGGCAAGAAGAACCCAAGCTAAATTAAGTACTTTTTACAAAATAATTAACGGATATTTGATTGTGCCTACAGATGATCTTACCCCTAAACTTTCAAGTTTAAGGAGTGGCTACTATCACCAACCAATGACTCTAATTGATGCATACAAATTTTCCTTTTTCCCGTCAACCATCAAATTATGGAACCAACTCCCTGCTGATGTAATTAATTCCTCTACCCCTAATGAGTTTTGTAATAACTTAAGTAACTTTTATGATCACACCTGTGCGTTATAATCTTTTGATTGCTGCACAGTAATAAATATAATATAATAAAGAGATGCGGGTGGTGGATGGGAAACAGAATTTGTTTGGAGTGTCTTAAAGCGAGTGCTAGCCTTTTCATACCCCGGCACGGGTCCAGGCAGTTGTAAACTTTATTCAATCACACAATACTACGGTACATAGCGTAATGAAAATGATGTTAACTTTACACAGAACAAACTAGCTACTGTGGTCACAACCTGGATACATACATAATGACATTTAATTCAAGTACAAGATAGCAGCAATACACTGTAGGTAGTTTCACTCTCAGAGTGTATACAGCAAACAAGGATATACTTTTATTTTTTATTTTTTTTTATTTATTTGTACTGAGCAGTCAGCCCTGCTGGTATGCTCAGGAAAAAAAAACAACAAAAAAACAGTTCTAACTTAACATACAGTAAACCAATTGCTTACAGTAGGGTTTCCAATGTAAAAATTCGACTTCTTCAAAATAATTTGCTAACTGCTGTTACATGTTGGACTAACTCTCACTTGAATACAGCTGCAGTGGCAATAAATTCCATTGCCTTCTTGGTGTAGAAATCGATCGAAATATCTGCAAATTCCGACATTACGAGCTGTAACTCTCAGAAGCCTTGATCCTTTATCGCAATACTGGAGTTCAACCTTCCTCTGTGAGTAAACCTTCACCTAAAAGTATTGGTAGTTTGATTGGTGAGGTAGGTTTCCTGTCGCTGCATCATTTTAGCACGATTTTGGGCTCCAAAAACCGGTTTTCGTCTACGGACACCAAACGATTGATAGCCCAAACTTCCTCACACCACAGTAGTAATCATCCATCGACAAAGAAGTCACATACGAAGTATGGTTAAGTTGTGGCGTCTCTAACCATCTGGGTGAGCGTGATATAGGGCAAAATTGGCTGGAAATCACACCTTGACTACATAACTTTCTCACTCAACAGCTTAAAAATAGAAACCTTGATGTAAAACAACTGTATGATCCCTAAAGTACGGCTAGAAGTGAGGTTATCGTCGTCAGGAATCGTAAAATAAAATTTAATGGCGCTAAGGAAATAATTAAGCTCGCGTGATTTCTGCCATCTAAACACTTGATGTCTTAATCTTATGCAGTGCTACAACAACTGTGATTTTACCCTCAATACAAATATTCCCTGCCCAGTAATAATAAACAAATAACTGTAGGCAGTGTATCATTGTTGATCACACCCAAGCCTAGTCACATGAGCCTGATTGAACCTGACCTAGCCAGACCACTATTTCTCCCCACGGCGCTTATCGATTAGAAATTATAAGCGCCTGCTCGAAATAGGGTCTGGTACACTTCCACAGAAATTTAACACTGAACCTTTATAATTCAGCTGTGTTCTATATTCACTCTTGCTGCATCGTAAAGTAATTTCTTTTAACTCTAATTGGCTGGTAATTTGGCCGCCTTTTTTTGCTCTATTATACTGACTATTAAAAAAGGCGGCCAAATTACCAGCCAATTAGAGTTAAAAGAGATTACTTTACGATGCAGCAAGAGTGAATATAGAACACAGCTGAATTATAAAGGTTCAGTGTTAAATTTTTGAATTAATTGTATATGACCATTCATTCTTGGCCGCTTCAGATATCAGCCATTTCAGTTGCCAGTTACTTTCATGTACACACCTGTTTTATAGCCAAGGTGTTCTTGCATGGATTAAACTTTAGTAATTGTATTCTTGGCCGCTTCAGATATCAGCTCTTTAAGTTACCAGTTACTTTTCACTTCAGCTGAGCTGTTTTTTCTTTTTGTTTTTTTACATTGGGTTCCAAGTACTTGTAGTTTCTTGGGCACGCCTCTTTTACAGCGAAGGTGTTTTTGGGGTGGATATTACGTTACATTTTGAAATTTGTGGTTTCCCATACATATCTATGTGAGACGGCTACAGTTGCCCGAGGAATTTCAACACATGCTAAAACTAAAAATTCAAAAGGGACATTGGAAACAGTGGAAATTGAAAACTGAAAACTGAAATGGAAAAACTGAAACTGAAAAACTAAAATTGGTCAAA
The DNA here is from genome assembly GCF_963678975.1 of Dysidea avara. Lineage (NCBI taxonomy): Eukaryota > Metazoa > Porifera > Demospongiae > Dictyoceratida > Dysideidae > Dysidea > Dysidea avara. The sequence continues at coordinate 44,765,800 of NC_089274.1, forward strand.
ACTTCATATTAACAGGTATCTCTTAACAAAGACCACTTCTATAATAAGACCGCCTCTAAAATAAGACCACCTCATTATAGTAGTTATGTCAAGTAGGTCCAAAAATATAGCTAAGGTGTACTCATAATGTAATAAAGTATCAATCAATCAGACAGTACTTAAAAGTTGAAATGACAACTGCAGGGTTGTACAAAAGGATATATCTTATCATGCCAAGACCTAAAGTCCATGGTCATGCCACAAATGAAAATGGAGCAATTGCATGCATAATTGAATTTGATAATGGATTTCTCATGAATATTATTGTGCATGATTTAGGAGTTGCATAGTTACAAAATCAACATTAATGATTCTTGACTTTGTGTCTTAATGTTAGGCACACGTAATAAGCATCCTCGAAGACTTAAAAACCTGAGGTGACATCAGTAATTACCGAGGCGCAGGTAAATATTGACAGGTTTTTAAATCCTCGAAGACACCTATCACGAGTGTCCAACTATTACCAAGACACAAAGTCCAAGATCATTAATTTAACAATGCAACTCTTAAATAATGCACAATTCATGAGAAATCCAGTATCAGCAGAGTAATTGTGCATGCAATTACCCCATTTTCATTGTGACATGACCATGGACTTTAGGTCTTGGTATGGTAAGATAGTGTATCCTTATGTACAATCCTGCAGCTGTAGTTTTAACTTTTAAGTACTGTCTGATTGATTGATACTTTATTACATTATGAGTACACCTAATGGCCTTTTTGTTGGACCTACTTGACATGACTACTATAATGAGGTGGTCTTATTAGAGGCGGTCTTATTATACAGGTGGTCTTATTACAGAGGTGGTCTTTGTTAAGAGGTACCTGTTAATATGAAGTTTTGACCAATTTTAGTTTTTCAGTTTCAGTTTTTCCGTTTCAGTTTCAGTTTTCAGTTTCAATTTCCACTGTTTCCAATGTCCCAATTCGAAAGTACATATATCCAAATATTACATAATTTGTAGGTGAGAATGTCAACAATAATCTCTCCAAGTTTTAAATGGATAGTGTATATAGGTCATAAAATATGACATTACTTGAATCCCATGATTTGTGTGATTACTGAGAAGTGGCAATTACTGTTGCCCCTCTCATTGACAATGTATGGGAAAATTGCAACTTCCAAAATGTCATCTCTTGACTTATTTATGCTATCCTTTTAAAACTTGGAGAAGTGACTTAAGACATTGACACCTACAAATACTAGTATAGGTAAGACATGCATTGCTAGGAGTCTTCAGTGGATAAACACCCCTCAGGAATGATGTAATAATCACCTCGGTTCCGCCTCGGTGATTATTACATCATTCTTTAGACAATGGCCTGTGGTGACTGGAATTTTGTTATGAACCCACAAGGTATGCAATTTGTTTGTTGAAGTTTGTGGCTAGGTGTCTTACTAGGTTCCACTTGTTTACAGGTGTCTTACTAGAATAAAAACCCTGCATAGTTTGCAAATATCAAAGCATTCTTGACATGCCATTGTCTAATAAATTTTATGAATTTTTCATTATTATGAAATTTGCCTATTGAAGCAACGATTTTTACTTCTTTTTTAGCCTAGCAAGAACTAATTTCTTAACAATACGTGCAACCTAAAACAGTTGATATAGTGCCAGCAGTCATATGCATTAAAATAACTTAGACAAAAACCTAAGAAAGCGAAAAAAAAAAGAGTTTTTTCCCAGCTCAATCAATAAGTTAGGGGGTCCGTACTACTCATATGACCAGTGTGCTGCAGCTACCAACTATATAATATCGTCTCCATGATCTTGTTTGCACTTAAAAAGAGCACTAGCCCATAAATAGAGGAAAATACCAGGAAATGATGCTATACAGAACATGACATGCATTATTAAGCCAGACACTCTCTCCACTACCACAAAGCAAGGCACTTGAGAGAAAATAAATAGAAACAGAAATAAAACTGATGAAAAAGTAATAGATTCCAATCATTGACCCATTTCATGCCTTGAGGTGACTGTAGATACACAAACTTTAACCCTGTAAGAAACATCATTATTGAATGATATTCAGTTTTCATTCAGCTGAGCCCCTCAACAAAGGCATAGGCAGTAGTTTTCAGGGGTTCCAACTGCAGGACTAAGTTACCAGCAGCGGAGACCTATAGGTAGATCTTGAATATTTTAAAGGTCCAAAATCAACAGATTGTTATGAATAAGTACATTAATGTGATAGTGAATGAGCTACCCTGGAAAATAACTAACTAATTGGGTTGCATGCACATACTGACAAATTTAAAAACAATCAACTTATTATTTTGATTTTTTTCTAACCAATTCACAAGTGTATTGAGGATGTGTCTTGTACACCCAATTGCAAGTGCATGATATAAATATAGGAAATCTATCTATTTCCATGACTATAAAAACTGCAAAATAGCAGTATACACAGTAAAATCAAACTAGTGAACGTCACTACTAAATGTAGTGAACATCACTACTAATGTCTGCTACAATACTCACTATTGTTGTGTAGTGACGTTCACTACTAAGTTTGTAGTGAACATCACTACATTGACCACCAAGTAGTGACGTTCACTGCAAAAAGTAGTGACGTTCGCTACAAAAAGTAGTGAATGTCACTACTAAAAGTAGTGAGTATTGTGGCAGAGCAATTCATTACTAATTTTTTACAGTGTATGCTCACATGTTATGCACCGCCCAGTGTTACAATGCGTGGTCTACAAATATTCCTTCCTCAATGAAAATCCTGAACTTCAACGCCCTACATAATTTGCAACAATGACATTCCTTCTCATTATTAATATATAGATATTTACATTATTAGAGTATTTACCTGACTGCTCTATTAGAGTTATTCATTTGCTTTTGAACTAAACTTAGGAATCCAAATTCCAAAGGGGTTTTTCTGAACCCTTAGAAATCCCCCCTTCCTCCCACACATACCTGCTTGAAAACCAGTAATATTAAAGAGGTGAACGTGTATGTGTTCTCTCCCAATGGTTATGTACTGGAACAAATATGTTTTCATATCAACAACATGTTTGCAATTTTTGCATGCCTGTATTATAAATGTGTGGCATATTGCAACCCTCTATTGGGCCTCTAAACTCAAACTTATATCATGCATAGCACTTCTTTGATAAAAAGCTCTGGTAATATGTAACTGTTTTGGACAGCTGACAAGGTATAAACAAAATAATAAGTAACTGACTATATAATATTTTATCTTACTTACCAGCTACTGTCAAAACTATATCAGCAAATGGCGAAACAACTGCAGCAATAAAGATTAGTATTAAATGTAATATGAAGTGGATATTGAAGTGATGAAAGATGAGTGTGAGAATTGCTATCACAACAGCATAAGCACTGATACACAACAATGAGCCAATCCCAAATCTTTGAAACAACTTAGGACTGTATGTCATTAATTTCATTAGCAGTGGATACACAAATCGGGAAACTAGTGGTGTCATGAATAACACTGCCACAGTAAAAAAGGAGTCCAATAATTGCTGTGACCTTATCAAATTGAAAATATTTTATGTTCATAAATGACATAATTATGTCACTTGTTACCTAGTAAATATATACATGAAATAATTCCATATTCGGTATAATAAACAAAAGTACATACATTGAAAAGAGTATACAATTTTATAGCATAAAAGGAAAACATTATGTACTTCAATAGCTTAAATTTGGGTGTTAGCTACTTGGGTGCAATTTAAAATCTATGCTTGGGTGTTTGATTTACAAGACCTTAGAAACACCAAGATGCAATAATGACATTCAAATATCTATTGAACATACATTTTTCCTTGACCTGTATGTGCCCCCTCCCCATACCAGCTCCAGGATCTCAAGATTTGTAGTCAGTTTCAGAAGAGGCCATAAACCTGTTCGTCTGTCAAATTTTTAAGAATGTATGAATTATGCATTGAAGCCATATTAAATAATTTTATTATTACAAGTAATGAAGTTACTAATCCACTGAGTAACACTTATAGCCACAACGAAGCAGTAACAGAGCTCACCTCGAACTGATGAATGAATTTAACCAAATGAGAAGATTATTTACTCTTGATTTAACTGACCAAAAAATACTTCTCTTGAATACTTGGTTTACGCTGATAGTCTGGTGGCATATTGGTAGTTTGGTGATGACCACACATCAAACTCTAGCATACAGTAGGGTAACCTATTTGTATTGGAGTGTAAAATGTTCTTATAGTATTTTGACCATTAGTAGCATTGAATTTTAGGCATTACTATCAGTTAACAGATTATAGAGGATGAGTGACTGTGTTTATGCATGCATGGTGTTGGGGGTAGTTACTAGTTACTATTACTTACAACAAAAACTATTTACGTAGTTACAGTTGGGCATGGCCCATGCATGAAAAAACATCACCAAAAACCAGCCTCATTTTTCCCTGACGACGATTAAGCAGTATTGGTTAGGTAAAACTAAGCCCAAACAAGCCTTCAGATCGACCCAAAATGCTTTCAACAAGTTGCTAAGAATTTTTTTTTAAATTATTTAATGGAATTTTCTAGTGACTGACCGACTGATGCTATTGGTCATCCTCGATTCCTGTTACTTTGGTAGTCCCGCAATGGACTGTTTTGGGGCTTCTACTTTTCCTTGTTTACATAAATGACTTGCCAGGTTACATAAGTAACAGCAGTAAAATACTATTTGCAGATCTATACAAACAAATATTAACCACAAAATTAATGATGCTGACTTATTACAACAAGATATCAACTCAATTGCTGAATGGGCTTCGCTTTGGCAGAACATAACAAAGTGCTGCTGCATACATTTATACCCCTCCCAAACACAATATCTTCCCAATAATACTCACTTTATGTTACCCTATTGCCATGTACAGACTACTGCCATATCTTGGGGTCACATTTAAGTCAAATCTTTAATGGGACAGACACGTTCATGAGAAAATAGCATGCTTGACCTACGACGATGGACCATCAAAGTTTCATCAGCTTAATTATACAAAAGAACTGGAATACAAGCATGCACAAAACTTGAGTATGCCTGCATACATTATTAAGAACTACTAGCTGGAGTCTATTCAGCAGGAATCCACTTATCCATTGGTGTACTCTTCCTTGTATACTACTGTACCATTGCAGCTTATATATACAACAGTCTTTGATGAGGAACAGTATTGAAGGCCTTGGCGAAGTCTAGTGATATTAGGTTGCAATCATTTTGGATGTCATTGTCATGATTCAGAGATAAGTCATGAATAGGGAAATAAGTTGTGCTTCACATGAGCAATTGCATCTAAATCCATGTTGTTGTTCATTAAGTATGTTGTTGTTTTCTAGGTATTTTGTGATATGAGAAGACAGTATATGTTCAAATATCTTTGATACAATGTGGGCCAATAGTTACTGGGTTGAGTGCGATCCGCACCTTTCTTATATATAGGAGTTATATATTACATTTTTCCAGTCATCTGAAACAGTACCAGCTATATGCAGTGTCCATAGGGTAAGTAAAAACTGTTCTTAGGATAGGAGTGGTAGACTCAGCAGTTTCCTTAAAACTCTTGAGTTTATTTGGTCAGGGCTGCTGGATGTTGAGATTTTGTAAGTTTTAGGATTCCTGTAGTAGTAATGTCGATATCTGGCATTGTGGGGTGTGGGGATGGGCCTTTGGGTCCATTGTGTTCCTTAATAAAGACTGATTGGAATTGTGCATTAAAGGCCTTTTTGATGATTGCCAGTTATTAAATGTATTCCTAAAACTAGTGGTGGAATATCAGTTTGATCCTTCCTGAGTGAGCTAATATAATATAGGGAGACCAAAACCTTTTCTGTTTGCAATGTCCATCATGATCGGGAGGTGAAAAAAATTTCGTTGATGGGATGCTCTAAAGGCACTTTGGATAACGATAAGACCAAGGAACTTGTTGAACAATTCTGGGGAATTTAATCTCTTTGCTTGTCTATACAATTTGTTCCTCTTTTGATTTGCCTTCTAAGATGTGCTGATATTCATGGGAGACTACAGCGTTTTCTTGTGGTTTTGTGTGGGATGTGTTTGAGAATAGAACTTTGTATAAAATTGCAAAACTTTCCAAAATTTGGTCACTTATATTGATGTTAGGTATTTGCATTAAATTAGAGATATGGTGCTCAAGGTGTACTTCTACTTTGGTTGCCTGCCAGTTAGCTCTGTTATACATGGGTACTTTCCTACTTGCTTGTTTGTAAACAAGTGGCTTGGTTTTAGATCTAATCATGACAGCATCGTGTTCACTAAGACCTGGAATTTTATTGTGACATCCTTTATTCATGTTGGAAGGTTGGTTAAGAATAAATCTAGTACATTTTGCAAGCGTGTAACTACTTGTGTAAGGCCATGGACTTGTGCTACGTCTACCAGTAACTACTGAGTGCTGGAATTGGGAGATCTAGTGTTTCTAGAGGGATTGACCAATCTACATGAGGTGCATTGAAATTACCAGATAACCGTATTTGGGTAGAATTCCAAAGTTTTTCAAGTGACATATTTAGCTGGTCAGTAGATGATACATCTGGTCTGTAAAAGGCTGCAGCATATATATCTTTGCTAGTGTTATTACAGTTTGACCCGTAAGATTTCACATGAAGCATCAAGATTTGGTATATAAGTGCATTGACTTGGACACAGCGATCATGACTCCTCCATGCCCATCCTCTTTATCTCTATGGTAAGTATAATCTAATCCAAAACAGCCAAGCTGTAAAAAAGTGTGCGGCCCTCAAAAAGGCTATGGTGAAAAAAGATGTGAAATCCAAGGTGGCGGCCAAGAAATGGCTGTGATGGTAGGTTAATGGTAAAAATTTTAATAACGACAATTCAGGTGAATTTTGTGCCAATTGACCAAGCGGCACCAAAATTCACCTGAATTGTCGTTATTAAAATTTTTACCATTAACCTACCATCACAGCCATTTCTTGGCCGCCACCTTGGATTTCACATCTTTTTTCACCATAGCCTTTTTGAGGGCCGCACACTTTTTTACAGCTTGGCTGTTTTGGATTAGATTTCACTTCTTTTTGTATTTGTATACCCCAAAGCCGGCCTATGGCCTGCTTTGGGACTTTTTTAACCTATCTTTTTTTCTTTACCACAGGAAGAAGAAAAGATGAAGCAGATGTACCTTAAATATTTCTGATTTTATCAGTAAATGTACAAATTATATATATAATACATATTTATTACAGAGCTGTCCATGGTGGTTTCATTGTAACTGAACACTCTTCAAGGTAACTTCTTCTAACTGATCTCTCTACAGGGTGATTTGTTTGTAGCTGAACTATCAACAAGGTAACTTCTTCTAGCTGTTCTCTCTACAGGGTGATTTATTTGTAGCTGAATTCTGTACAGGTGATTTTTTTGCTGCTGAGCTCTTTACAGAATGGTTTCTTTGTAGCTGAACTCTCTACAAGGTAACTTCTTCTAACTGATCTCTCTACAGGAAGATTTGTTTGTAGCTGAACTCTCTACAGGTGATTTGTTTGTAGCTGAACTATCTAGATGATGGTTTCTTTGTAGCTGAACTCTCTACAAGGTAATTTCTTCTAGCTGAACTCTCTACATGGTGGTTTCTTTGTAGCTGAACTCTCTACAAGATAACTTCTTCTAACTGATCTTTCTACAGGGCAATTTGTTTGTGGCAGAATTTTCTACAGGGTGATTTCTTTGCAGCTGAACTCTCTACATGGCGATTTCTTTGTACTGTAGCTGAACTCTCTACAAGGTAATTTCTTCTAGCTGATCTCTCTACAGGGTGATTTGTTTGTAGCTGAATTCTATACAGGTGATTTGTTTGCAGCTGAGCTCTTTACAGAATGGTTTCTTTGTAGCTGAACTTTCTACAAGGTAACTTCTTCTAACTGAACTCTCTACAGGGAGATTTGTTTGCAGTTGAACTCTCTTCATGATGGTTTCTTTGTAGCTGAACTCTCTACAAGGTAACTCCTTCTAGCTGAACTTCCTACATGGTGGTTTCTTTGTAGCTGAACTCTCTACAAGGTGACTTCTTCTAGCTGATCTTTCTACAGGGTGATTTGTTTGTAGCTGATTTTTTACAGGGTGATTTGTTTGCAGCTGAACTCTCTATATGGTGGTTTCTTTGTAGCTGAACTATCTACAAGATGACTTCTTCTAGCTGATCTCTCTACAGGGTGATTTGTTTGTAGCTGAACTCTCTTCATGATGGTTTCTTTGTAGCTGAACTCTCTACAAGGTAACTTCTTCTAGCTGAACTCCCTACATGGTGGTTTCTTTGTACTCTCTACAGGTGTTTTGTTTGTAGCTGAACTCTCTACAAGGTAACTTCTTCTAGCTGATCTCTCTACAGGGTCATTTGTTTGTAGCTGAACTATCTACAAGATAACTTCTTCTAACTGATCTCTCTACAGGGTGATTTGTTTGTAGCTGAATTCTGTACAGGTGATTTGTTTGCAGCTGAGCTCTTTACAGAATGGTTTCTTTGTAGCTGAACTCTCTACAAGGTAACTTCTTCTAACTGAACTCTCTACAGGGCAATTTGTTTGCAGCTGAACTCTCTTCATGATGGTTTCTTTGTAGCTGAACTCTCTACAAGGTAATTTCTTCTAGCTGAACTCCCTACATGGTGGTTTCTTTGTATCTGAACTCTCTACAAGGTGACTTCTTCTAGCTGATCTTTCTACAGGGTGATTTGTTTGTAGCTGAATTCTGTACAGGTGATTTGTTTGCAGCTGAGCTCTTTACAGAATGGTTTCTTTGTAGCTGAACTCTCTACAAGGTGACTTCTTCTTGCTGATATCTCTACAGGGTGATTTGTTTGTAGCTGAACTCTCTTCATGATGGTTTCTTTGTAGCTGAACTCTCTACAAGGTAACTTCTTCTAGCTGAACTCCCTACATGGTGGTTTCTTTGTACTCTCTACAGGTGATTTGTTTGTAGCTGAACTCTCTACAAGGTAACTTCTTCTAGCTGATCTCTCTACAGGGTCATTTGTTTGTAGCTGAACTATCTACAAGATAACTTCTTCTAGCTGATCTCTCTACAGGGTGATTTGTTTGTAGCTGAATTCTGTACAGGTGATTTGTTTGCAGCTGAGCTCTTTACAGAATGGTTTCTTTGTAGCTGAACTCTCTACAAGGTAACTTCTTCTAACTGAACTCTCTACAGGGAGATTTGTTTGCAGCTGAACTCTGGTTTCTTTGTAGCTGAACTCTCTACAAGGTAACTTCTTCTGGCTGAACTCCCTACATGGTGGTTTCTTTGTAGCTGAACTCTCTACAAGGTGACTTCTTCTAGCTGATCTTTCTACAGGGTGATTTGTTTGTAGCTGATTTTTTTACTAGGTGATTTGTTTGCAGCTGAACTCTCCACATAATGGTTTCTTTGTAGCTGAACTCTCTACAAGGTAACTTCTTCTAGCTGATCTCTCTACAGGGTGATTTGTTTGTAGCTGAATTCTGTACAGGTGATTTGTTTGCAGCTGAGCTCTTTACAGAATGGTTTCTATGTAGCTGAACTCTTTACAAGGTGACTTCTTCTAGCTGATGTCTCTACAGGGTCACTAGTTTGTAAATGAATTCTCTACATGGTGGTTTCTTTGTAACTGAACTCTCTACAAGGTAACTTCTTCTAGCTGATCTTTCTACAGGGTGATTTGTTTGTAGTGGAATTCTGTACAGGTGATTATTTTTGCAGCTGAGCTCTTTACAGAATGGTTTCTTTGTAGCTGAACTCTTTACAAGGTAACTTCTTCTAGCTGATGTCTCCATAGGGTCACTAGTTTGTAAACGAATTCTCTACATGGTGGTTTCTTTGTAACTGAACTCTCTACAAGGAAACTTCTCCTAGCTGATCTCTCTATAGGGAGATTTCTTTGTAGCTGAACTCTCTACAAGGTAACTTCTTCTAGCTGATCTCTCTACAGGGCGATTTGTTTGTAGCTGAACTCTCTACATTGTGGTTTCTTTGTAGCTGAACTCTACAAGGTGATTTCTTCTAGCTGAATTATCTCTTTCTATAGTTGCATGAATTCCCTACAAGGTAACTTCTTCTAGCTGATCTCTCTACAGGGTGAATTGTTTGTGGCTGATCTCTCTACAGGGTGACTTCTTTGTAGCTGATCTCTATACAGGTTACTTGTTTCTAGCTGATCTCTTGAATTCTCTTCAGGGTGACTGCTCTATTAGGATGACTGCTCTATTAGGATGACTGCTCTATTAGAGTATCTCGATCTCGCACTTGCTACTGTAACACCAAGTTGGATTTCGTGTTATAACTCCGTGGCTTTAAGTCTGATTCTTCTACACCATTGAAGAGCCTTTCTAAGATGATAACTCCATCTGTACAGCGATTTTCAAAGCATTACCCCAAGCAGTTTATCTGGTAGGCGTGGCAAGCAGTCGTTTTTTATTAGCTAATCTCGATTGCATAATTGTTACACACTGTTGGTTTTTTCGTTGTATCTTCCTGGTTTTTAGCTCGATTTCTTTCAAACCACAAAAGGTTTGAGGTTCAATAGTTAACCTATTCACTCACCGATTTTCAGCTTCTTCCCATACGCGGTTTACCCTGTAGGCGTGACAACATATTGGTGTTATTTTTCGTGAATAATCGCTCATAACTCTTTGCCTGTTTATCGTATTCCAGCCAAAATTGGTACAGAGATGCGCCGTTATACCCCCCTTCTGTGTGCCAAATTTCTAGGCGATCGGATATGGCGTTCGCGTTTTATAGCAGTTTTTGTAAGTGTGCGAAAAGAGGAAGAAAAATAAGAAGAAAGAAAAAACGAAGAAACTAAGCCAATTTTTGAAGTCGCATATCTCGGGAACGCGAGAAGCGATTTCGCTCTAGTTTGGAATGTGGAGTGCTGAAGGTGGAGGGAGTGTCCACAGCAAAAATCGTATTGTTTCATCAAGGCAGCACAGAGCTACGGAGGTGCGAAAATTGCGTTTTCTTTCTTCCTGTCAATATACTACGGGTGTTGCGCGCCGGCTTCTTGGGCCGCACGACACACTACCGTGTGTCTTGATAGGGATTGTTTCATGACATGGATAGCCATGTTTCAGTACCAAAGATATTGTGGGGTTTCTTGGAATTCTAGGAGCTCAGCTCGTTCATTCATGACAGATTGAAAATTAATATTAATTATGCAGAGGTCATTAGGGTAACTGTTTGTAGAAGGTGGAGTTACGGTGTCTAGTCAAGCATTATTTTGAGGATTCCATTTGATCATCTGGGGGTATAGCTAGGGAAAAAAACATTAAAACTTTTTACTTTCATCATTTAGTTGGTTACAAAAATCCATTTTTATTACTTTGAGATCTTTTTTCTTAATTAAAGCTCTCTTTCTTTAAGGAGAATTGATTCAATTTTCCACTCTTCTGGGGTAGTGGCAGAGGAAGTAGTTGATGTGAGGGGGGGGTGACCAGAGTATAGAATGTCTGGCAGCAGGAGGTTTGGCTTTCACAATAATCTCAAAGTTAACCAAAATTAATTTTATAATTTGAAACATTTTATAACCAAAACACCAACTTTTAGTCAAAAGTATTTTTTTAGTCAATAATATTTAAAACAGGCTATTTGCAGTTACTCTTTTTGCAAAGCTTTTAGCTGTTGATTACAGGGTTGCAGTACAAAACAGCCTTTAGTCACATGGAAACATTTTGTACAGTGGTAAGACACCAAATCTTAAAGTAAAAGCTAAGTAGTTATAAGCTGGTTTGATTTCTGCTGTAGGCAATTTTTCGGGGGGTTATTCTTTTTTAGGAACACATTTTATGAAGTCTTTGACTGCTCTATTAGGGTATTTGAGCGTTCTGTTAGAGTATATCATGGTATTCATCCCCACTCCAAGAAGCATAATTTTGCCGAGATATCATTCTGAGGGGACTAAGTCCCCCTCTTCTGCTGCCCATGTTGAGTTTAATTTGTATACCACTAGAAAGGGAACCTGTTTTGGACAGTAGAAGGGACACATCATGGATGGCTCTGTTAAACTTAGGGTAGGTCAAGGATGTCTGGATGGAATAAAGCAAGTGTTCCTCAAAACTCTCAACATAATCGTAAATTTAATATGGTCATCTACGGAATCGATGAATGCAACGAGGGTACCCCCAACAGGGGCGTAGGGGGAGGGGGGGGGGGGTTCAGGAGACCCCCCCTGTAAAATTTAGACTTCTGCAAGAACCAGGGGCGGATCCAGAATTTGGAAAGAGGGGGAGCACCTTGCTGAAAAACACTTGAAGACCAAAAAAAAAAAAAAGGTCACAACAATAATAGCTAGTTATCCTTTACCAAATATATCACGTCTGTTATGTAAAATAAAATCCTATTTATAGCTTCATAGGTAAGCTACACTGCCTCATGAACATTGTGACTACTTTATTAGAGTAACCGACTGCCCTATTAGAGTATCTCGATCTTGTATGCAATTTCTTGAAGGGAGGGGGGGCATTTGCCCCATCCTGGATCCGCCATTGTTAACACACCATTTAGTGTGGCAGGACAAAATGAGTGAGTAATATAGTGTAATGGCGCAACACAACAATTGATAAAGATTCATCTCTCAGGGAAGGATTCACAGAGGTAACATGAGCCCTGTTCAAAACTTGTTAAAAGAGATCGATATACTCTAATAGAGCAGTCAGGTTTATACTCTAATAGAGCAGTCAGGTATACTCTAATAGAACATGCGTGTAAATATATCCATGTCCATATGAAGTTTTTCAGACATTCTAACATCAAATGCAAAACTTAGCATGACCTTATACTGCTATAGCTTTGGTGTGCAGTGTTTAAAGATATAGAGCTCCAGTAATTTATCACTTGTGTTATGCAAAATGAATTCATACTATGCATATTTGTATAGTTATATTGTTTTGATTGTAAGTTATTCCTTTTGTATCAGTGGATTCATGGCTCCTATACCACAGTGAGATATAACTATCACTTACAGATTACTATATTATGTGTCTCTGTGTTAAGCTGTCTGTTTCCACTGGGTAGCTTTATCTAGTACAACCTTCATCCCAGGGGCACTTATATGCATCATAATTAATGTACTTTTGCATAAAATATAGCAATTTGCTGAGTTTTGATTCATTAAAATATTGACAGTCTCTCAGCCCCCAGCTTCTGGTAACTCAATGCTGGTGCTGGAACCCCCCTTCAAAAAATCCTGGCTACGCTCCTGCCCAGAAACAATTATGCAATACGGTCATGATCTCAGTATTGTTACCCTAAAGTCAAAGAAAATATATAAATCCCTTATCTATCAGTGACCTCCACAGAGTAGGCAAGTATCAGAATCTTGGTAGCGGAACCTTGGGCTGTATCAACATTACTTGGGTTATTGTCTTGCAGAGGTAAATCATCTTTTGAATTTCACATCTTTTTTCACCCTAGCTTTTTTGGAGGCTGCACCCTTTTTTACAACTTCACTGTTTTTGGATTAGATTGTACATATGTTGACAGTTATTACAGTGTTGAACGTTAATAGTAAATTAATTGTTTTGTGATGCAGTTACTAATTTACAATATTTACATTGTGGGATACATCTCACATTCAGATGGCAATCATCTTTGGCACTGTAATTTTTCATAATGATTTGTGTGGTAATTTATGAAGAAGAGCCTGAAATTACAACTATACTGAAGTATTCATAAACAGCAATACAAATGAGCTCTTTAAGCCTATACAGAGCTGCTAAGTAGTGTCATTGACTCAGAAACATCATCATCTTTGTCATTATCATTATCATCATCATTATCATCATCATTATCATCATCATTATCATCATCATTATCATCATCATCATCATTACATACAACTATACTGTCTTGAGGAACTCCATAATCTTGTTGTTTGCGTTTGTAAACAGTAGTTGCCCACCAGTAGAGAAAAATACCAGAAAACGATATCAAAAACAGCACAACATTCCAAAAACTGGATCCATTGAGACGATAATAAAATACAATATAAATGGGAACATAAGTCAAACTGACAAAAAAGTAATAAATTCCAGTCATAAATCCCTTCATGCCTTGAGGTGACTGCATATACATAAACTCCAACCCTGTAAACAATATTAACACTAAATAACTCTCATGTTGATTTTTTACTTACCAGATATCTGCAAAAATATTTCAGCAAATGGCAAAAGAATTGCAGCAACAATAAGTAGTGCATTGACTAGGAGAATGTGGTATGCATAGTAGGGAAGGAGTAGCATAGCTATTATCAAAGCAACAGAAGCACTAATACACAGCAGCAAGCCAATACCAAATCTTTGGAACAAGGTAGGACAATGTGCTCCTAGAGCTGGATACACACATCGGTCAACAATTGGAATCAGAAAAAAGTTGACAAAAGACAGCCACAATGAAATAACTAGTCCAACAATTCCTGTCTGCTTATTAAATCCAAAATATAAAAATGATGACAAGTAGAGCTCACCTATCATCTAATGTGTAACAATGCAGAAAGCATAACAAGATAAGACAAATAATTAGTAACAGCATGTAGCTACCTTTGTACAAATAAATATTCTTACACGTTGTGAGATTAAGCCAGCCAGCTCCAATACCAGTACAGTGGATCCTCGCTTATCCAAATCTCAGTTATCCAAACACTTCAATTATCTGAATGCCAAATGTGACTGTTCTATTAGAGTATTTTGTCATCAGTGTGCATTCTATTAGAGTAATTGACTGTTCTATTAAAGTAGTTGGACGAAGCTCCGTATATAAATCAATGGGTTTCAGTTATCCGAACAATTTACTTATCTGAACACTTTTTGGCTAACTATAAGAACAAAGCTGTTGGGATAACTGAGGATCTACTGTATTAGCAGTAATAATAGCATAGCAGGTATCAGGAATGGGAACTAACTACAATTTACCTTTATATAGCCATCACTAAGAAAGCTAACTAGGCTAACAAAGAAAGCTCCTTTCCATTCATTACTATAGCTAAACACTTGTTTTGCATGATTTCAATAATTACTGCACTTGATTAAATGGTAGATCATTGTTTCTGATGTATTCAGTGCTATCTAAGCAAAATTATAAACTTTTCGCCCTCACCAGATTTCAAGGTTAACCCATTCACCGGCAATGCCTGTAACATCACTTTCTAAGTGCTCTGTAGCTTTTGTCA
Organism: Dysidea avara; assembly: GCF_963678975.1. Taxonomy (NCBI): domain Eukaryota; kingdom Metazoa; phylum Porifera; class Demospongiae; order Dictyoceratida; family Dysideidae; genus Dysidea; species Dysidea avara. Next base: position 44,781,017 of record NC_089274.1, read on the forward strand.
AAGCCCCTACACTTATCCTGTAACATTCACACTGTTAAGTGAACAGGAAAAGGATAACTGGTCCCTCATACACAATTGTGGGGAAAATGACATCATCGCACACTTTGATAATAAGTATTTTAGATGATTCTTCGAAGTGATATTGGCACTGCTATAGTATGTATGTGTTTAGCTGAATCCTCAAAAACATTTAATAACTCATGGATGGAATTACACATATCTTGAAATTTGTAGTGCTGCTTGACCCGCTAAAAATATTTCAAAACCTTTTTGTTTAAACGTCTGACATAATATTTATGGTCAATCAAAAATTTCACAATACACTCCTATGGGGAAGCCATATAAGTACAGTGTCCATTACAACCCTTTCCCGAACTTGTAATGGAGTCAAACTGTGCGTGTCTGTAGTTGACACCTTTGCTGTTACCACTAATCATCTGGTTGGCTGAAATGTTAACTCTGTTGAGAAAAAATCCATTTTAGCTGTTTTTCAGGATTCAGCTCAAAATGTACATACTATAACAAAGAAAAACAGTAAAGAGACGGATTATATAGGTTCGAGTGGCATATTGCTATATATATTGTACGCCTTGAATTTGTGCATATATGCGCATGTACACTAGCTGCTGAAATGCCTGAAAACCACGTAGACTTGGATATAATCATTTCAACTGTCAACAGCTTAGTATTATTATAAACAGTACTAAACTGATAAGTTGTGAAATTTTAAGCATAGTTTTGCCCAGGGCGATTTTGCACTATAATGGCTTTGTGGCTGTCGTTGTGTAAACAACAACTCCATAATCAAACAGTGAGAGGTTAAGCATCAGTTTGGGCTGAGTAATATACCAGTAGCTAGCTGTAGCATCAAAGCTACCACAGGAACAGAAACAATTAAGGAAAATAGCTGATCAAGGCCACAGGTAATAAATAGTTGTAACACAGGCATGAGAGCATACATATCAGGCAAAAGCCTGAATACCCCCATGTCACAGCTAATATGTAACCTTTCCAATCCATATCAGGCTAATAGTCTGAAGTGGGTAAACAATCACCCAAGCCAATACAAGTGCAACTACTGGATGTATAAAATTTAGGGCTGGAACAAAGGCCAAATTTACCCTCTGAAGCTTCTTGCAAGAAAGCCACTGAACCTTCGAACCTTTGTTGATTGTGTCATGTTAGTAACTAATTATTATAACCCATATGTGACTGAATTTGACAAAACAAGGCTTCGACGCACAAAGCTTTGTTAGGAGATATGGCGATTTTAAGGAATCATTGTGTAATAACTTCCCAGTGCCTACAGCTGTGCAAACAAAATTTGCACCAATTGTTCACCTGTTCACTAGCTATCACTGAGTGGGTGTATACATTTCTGATACCCAAAATTTGCCCTGTTTTGAGCAGCTTTTTTCGAGCGGGTAATAATATCACAGGCGGTAGTAATAGGGTGGGAGGGTGGGGGTGGACGGTGGTCTTAATATACGGGTATAAAATGAAGTAAGGAGACGATTGGAATCCAGAGGCCAAGTGTGGGCTCTCCATGGCCCTCCATGGCCCTCAGATTACTCCAAATTGACTGAGAACACTATTGGCGAGCTCTCTGTGAAGTCCCAGCTCACTACACACCATTATCACAAAGCCATGGCCATTTAATGGTGCCAATCTCACACTCATGGCTTTGACAGGGTCGGAAGAAAGCTGCTACAGAAACCAGACTTGTCAGTGCTGAAGGAAGTACAGTGTGAAATATGATAGTGCATTAGACCAGCAATCCATTTCTGGTAAAATCGTAAGTTTGATTTTGTGTGTGTGGAAGCCTTGTTATGTGAAATCCGGTCACATTTAATATTATGAGAGGCATCACGTGAGATCACGTGATATAACAACAATACAGATTGCTTGTTTGGCTGCCTCTTGCTATGAGCCTTATCCGAAATTACGTCACAGACATAAAAATGGCCGCTGTAGTGTGGGGACATTCGTAAAATTTGTATGGGCGACTATGGGACGAAAATTTTTAAACGGCAATATCTCAGCCAAGAAGGAAAATATCGAACTGTAACTAGCAGGTATGGCTATAAGACATTACAATAAGTACGTAAAAGCGATTTTCGGTTGATTTTCAAAACAACGCTAGATTCCTATTCTTTCAGCAAATTTATCACCATACCTGTTGGTTAGAGCTCGATATCTTCCGTCTTGGCTGAGATATTGCCGTTCAAAAAATTTCTACCCATAGTCGCCCATACAAATTTTACGAACGTCCCCACACTACAGCGGCCATTTTTATGTCTGTGACGTAATTTCGGATAAGGCTCATTCCCTGTGTTCCATGGGTTGGTATTAAAGTGTGGCCCTGTTTTCAAGCGTCAATTGGTATGTTACACTTTATATGGGCTATAATGCATTCATGTGTGACTGAATTTGACAAAACAAGGCTTCGACGCACAAGGCTTTGTTAGGAGATATGGCGCTTTTAAGGAATCATTGTGTAATAACTTCCCAGTGCCTACAGCTGTGCAAACAAAATTTGCACCAATTGTTCACCTGTTCACTAGCTATCACTGAGTGGGTGTATACATTTCTGATACCCAAAATTTGCCCTGTTTTGAGCAGCTTTTTTCGAGCGGGTAATAATATCACAGGCGGTAGTAATAGGGTGGGAGGGTGGGGGTGGACGGTGGTCTTAATATACGGGTATAAAATGAAGTAAGGAGACGATTGGAATCCAGAGGCCAAGTGTGGGCTCTCCATGGCCCTCCATGGCCCTCAGATTACTCCAAATTGACTGAGAACACTATTGGCGAGCTCTCTGTGAAGTCCCAGCTCACTACACACCATTATCACAAAGCCATGGCCATTTAATGGTGCCAATCTCACACTCATGGCTTTGACAGGGTCGGAAGAAAGCTGCTACAGAAACCAGACTTGTCAGTGCTGAAGGAAGTACAGTGTGAAATATGATAGTGCATTAGACCAGCAATCCATTTCTGGTAAAATCGTAAGTTTGATTTTGTGTGTGTGGAAGCCTTGTTATGTGAAATCCGGTCACATTTAATATTATGAGAGGCATCACGTGAGATCACGTGATATAACAACAATACAGATTGCTTGTTTGGCTGCCTCTTGCTATGAGCCTTATCCGAAATTACGTCACAGACATAAAAATGGCCGCTGTAGTGTGGGGACATTCGTAAAATTTGTATGGGCGACTATGGGACGAAAATTTTTAAACGGCAATATCTCAGCCAAGAAGGAAAATATCGAACTGTAACTAGCAGGTATGGCTATAAGACATTACAATAAGTACGTAAAAGCGATTTTCGGTTGATTTTCAAAACAACGCTAGATTCCTATTCTTTCAGCAAATTTATCACCATACCTGTTGGTTAGAGCTCGATATCTTCCGTCTTGGCTGAGATATTGCCGTTCAAAAAATTTCTACCCATAGTCGCCCATACAAATTTTACGAACGTCCCCACACTACAGCGGCCATTTTTATGTCTGTGACGTAATTTTGGATAAGGCTCATTCCCTGTGTTCCATGGGTTGGTATTAAAGTGTGGCCCTGTTTTCAAGCGTCAATTGGTATGTTACACTTTATATGGGCTATAATGCATTCATGTGTGACTGAATTTGACAAAACAAGGCTTCGACGCACAAGGCTTTGTTAGGAGATATGGCGCTTTTAAGGAATCATTGTGTAATAACTTCCCAGTGCCTACAGCTGTGCAAACAAAATTTGCACCAATTGTTCACCTGTTCACTAGCTATCACTGAGTGGGTGTATACATTTCTGATACCCAAAATTTGCCCTGTTTTGAGCAGCTTTTTTCGAGCGGGTAATAATATCACAGGCAGTAGTAATAGGGTGGGAGGGTGGGGGTGGACGGTGGTCTTAATATACGGGTATAAAATGAAGTAAGGAGACGATTGGAATCCAGAGGCCAAGTGTGGGCTCTCCATGGCCCTCCATGGCCCTCAGATTACTCCAAATTGACTGAGAACACTATTGGCGAGCTCTCTGTGAAGTCCCAGCTCACTACACACCATTATCACAAAGCCATGGCCATTTAATGGTGCCAATCTCACACTCATGGCTTTGACAGGGTCGGAAGAAAGCTGCTACAGAAACCAGACTTGTCAGTGCTGAAGGAAGTACAGTGTGAAATATGATAGTGCATTAGACCAGCAATCCATTTCTGGTAAAATCGTAAGTTTGATTTTGTGTGTGTGGAAGCCTTGTTATGTGAAATCCGGTCACATTTAATATTATGAGAGGCATCACGTGAGATCACGTGATATAACAACAATACAGATTGCTTGTTTGGCTGCCTCTTGCTATGAGCCTTATCCGAAATTACGTCACAGACATAAAAATGGCCGCTGTAGTGTGGGGACATTCGTAAAATTTGTATGGGCGACTATGGGACGAAAATTTTTAAACGGCAATATCTCAGCCAAGAAGGAAAATATCGAACTGTAACTAGCAGGTATGGCTATAAGACATTACAATAAGTACGTAAAAGCGATTTTCGGTTGATTTTCAAAACAACGCTAGATTCCTATTCTTTCAGCAAATTTATCACCATACCTGTTGGTTAGAGCTCGATATCTTCCGTCTTGGCTGAGATATTGCCGTTCAAAAAATTTCTACCCATAGTCGCCCATACAAATTTTACGAACGTCCCCACACTACAGCGGCCATTTTTATGTCTGTGACGTAATTTCGGATAAGGCTCATTCCCTGTGTTCCATGGGTTGGTATTAAAGTGTGGCCCTGTTTTCAAGCGTCAATTGGTATGTTACACTTTATATGGGCTATAATGCATTCATGTGTGACTGAATTTGACAAAACAAGGCTTCGACGCACAAGGCTTTGTTAGGAGATATGGCGCTTTTAAGGAATCATTGTGTAATAACTTCCCAGTGCCTACAGCTGTGCAAACAAAATTTGCACCAATTGTTCACCTGTTCACTAGCTATCACTGAGTGGGTGTATACATTTCTGATACCCAAAATTTGCCCTGTTTTGAGCAGCTTTTTTCGAGCGGGTAATAATATCACAGGCGGTAGTAATAGGGTGGGAGGGTGGGGGTGGACGGTGGTCTTAATATACGGGTATAAAATGAAGTAAGGAGACGATTGGAATCCAGAGGCCAAGTGTGGGCTCTCCATGGCCCTCCATGGCCCTCAGATTACTCCAAATTGACTGAGAACACTATTGGCGAGCTCTCTGTGAAGTCCCAGCTCACTACACACCATTATCACAAAGCCATGGCCATTTAATGGTGCCAATCTCACACTCATGGCTTTGACAGGGTCGGAAGAAAGCTGCTACAGAAACCAGACTTGTCAGTGCTGAAGGAAGTACAGTGTGAAATACGATAGTGCATTAGACCAGCAATCCATTTCTGGTAAAATCGTAAGTTTGATTTTGTGTGTGTGGAAGCCTTGTTATGTGAAATCCGGTCACATATGGTCTCACACTTTGTTTCAGCTGTAGTACAGGCTCCAGTGCAACTGCTTAGACTACAAAAATTACATGCTTCCAAGCATGGCTTTTTGACTGATTATAGATGCCAGTATCCATGGTTATGAAGCTTTGGAAGGGTAAAACCACCTTCAAAGGTTACAAAATGTCCAAGCTTCTGAACCTTCATTCTAGCCAATATGTATACATGCCCAAAAATTGATTATGGGTCAGTAGCTGGTACATTCTGACTTTGGTTACGATGAGTGGACAAATTCTAGAAATATTAGGGAGAATTTTGGTTAGGGTTACATTCAGATGTGGCCCAGGCAAAGTCACCAACTGGACTACATTTTGCAAATGTAACCTGGGCAGCTCCTTTGATCTGAGGTGTGAAAGTGATACAAAATGTGTTGGATTTACATCAAAATTTTCTTTGCTGGATCAGTAACTGAGGTAGTTCAGAGGCGTAGGAAGATATTTCAGGCAGGGGTGCTGAGGTGGAAAGCAGACTCACCTGCAGGGTGTTAACAGTAGTAGACCAGGTGAGTGTTGATATTCCATGTTATCGCTAGTGTTTTAGCTTCTTTGTAGTGTACTACAAGCCTGTTAATTTATATAAGTGTAACACTTGTAAACCTTTGTACACTAAGCTGCTGATTACTGAGTTCAGGTGTAATGTTGGCCATGACCAGCTGCCCTGAAGGTTGTTGACAACAAACTGCACTGTATACAACATATTTATTTAATTATCATGTGGTAATGGGTTGCCAGAGTTTGTGTGGGAAATAAACATTAAAGGTACAACACAAGAGTCTAACTAAGTATGGATTCAAAGAACTGGGTAGTATTTTGGTGTTGACAGGTTAGCTATAGTTCTTTGACTTCTCTATTAGAATGTGTTTCTAATGCAGCATGACTACTCTATCAAATATTTTGGTGCTGTGAGACTGCTCTATTAAACTACATAGGCGTAGGAAGCACGGGTGCAACGGGTACTGGAGTACCCCCACAAATTTGTCTGCACGCGCCGCAAAGTAATTAAATAGATCACATGATCAAACAAAAGTGATTCTTTGATGATCACGATGACGATTATTACCTTGACGATTCCAATGTTGCAGCTTGCCATTGGCTAGCTGTTTAACACTAGTACGATTATTTGTGATTCAGAAGAAGTATAGAAAACGATGGATTCACAATCTAACACGATGTCACATGTTTCCCAGGTCTGGGGGGTGCAGCCCCCAGATGCTGACGACATTTTCACAATTGTATGGCTCTAAATCTACATATTTAAGGACAAAACAATGATCACATACATGCACATGGCACATGAGCTACCTAAATATGACATTCTATTACAATTTACATGCAATAGTACTGGTATAAATGTCTCAGTATGTATTATATTTTGTGTGTGTGTAAGTATACAACCAAGGTGCCATGTTAGCACAGTTTATGTGCTTTGATCCACTAGAAATGATTTTAACCCATTGACGGCCAAATTACTGGTCAAACTGCCAAATCATGTCATACTAACTGTCCAATACACAGAACTACTTAGTAACTATACTCGCTATAAACCAAGGAGGTCAACTATGTTGTTTTTGTTTACATATAACAATAACCGCAACAAAGTTATTGAACAACAAAGTCTAAACTTTGGTAAAAACCAGCCTGAACAAACAACAGAATCCCAACTAACTATTTACAAAGATTTTTTACACTCCAACAGAACTATTCTATACAGTTTACTTACAGTGCGATCCAGTCCACAGCTGGTTTCTTTGTGATTTGCCCCATTTTTGTTGTTGCGCATGTGTTGATGCACACCATATGTGTCCACCATGCCACGTCTGAGATAAAGTAGCTGACTGTCAACTTTACCTTGAATTTCAATACAAGTACGTTGCTCCACTGAATGCTAGGGTTTGGCATGTTGCCAACTTGCCACCAATTAACTGCCAACAAATTACCACTATACTATCAACAAATTAACTAATTACATGCCAATGCCTTTGAATGGCTGCCTTCCAGCAGTACTGGCTAATACTCTTCCCTCCAATTATAGGTCACATGCAGCACTTCAGCACTTCAGTGTTCTGGGTGTTTGAGGTCTACAAAAATGAGGTCCTACTGTCCTCTGTTAGAGAGTGTTGGTCTATTTTCAGGGAATTAAGCTCTTTGGTTTGAAATATCCACCTAATATGTTAGCAATATGCTGGCATAGCACACAAGCCTATTATGTTTTTATTATGATGGCATATTTGATGCAAGCCTAATATTGACTCAGTTGCTGGTGTAAAACAGTCATAATACAGTAGGGATCCGTGAGTTTATTAGATGTAACCACAATCCTCATCAGTTTACTTCAGCAATCTTTCTTGTTTCACGTGTAATTCAGTAATCCTATTTCTAGTAGTGGAGAATATAAAAATAGTCTAACTTATTCATATTCTAGAAAATCAAGAACATGTACTTTAGCTGTTAACATTAATAAATAACACTATTCAACTAATCGTACTCTCACAATCTGATTGGCTTAATAAGTACATGCATGACTGTTTTATTAGAGCAACTGACTGCTCCAGTCCCTTGATTTTTAAAAAGCAGTGGACTATAGTATCTACACATAGAGTTGAGCTCTCAAAAACATTTAATAACTCAAGGGTGGAAATTACACAAGTTCTTGAAGTTTGGCTCATTAGTAGTACTGCTTGACCAACCAAAAATATTCAAAATCTTTTCATGTAATATCTGATGCAACAGAGGAGGTTGGACACGATTTAAGCGCCCCTAAAACAAATTATGTGAAACTCGTTTTATTGATTATACGTACGTGACAATTCTGGAGAAGTTCTACACACCAAACCGCAATTTATTAATTTCACCCCAATCACCAAGCACTTTTACAAAACAAAGTACATCACCTTGAAGCTTACGTGAAGCACCATCTGAATATCCAGTCAACCCCATTTTTTTTTCAAATTTGTATTGTGACTATTGAGGGTCACGTGAAATACCAAAGAAAAGAATGCAATTAAGGGCAATATATTTATGTGGCACTTAGAGCGTGTCCAACCTCCTCTGCTGATGCAATATATTATTGCATGACCAAGCAAAATTTCCATGACACACTTTCTATGCAGAAACCATAAAAGTGCACCTTCTATCTTTGTAATGGAGCCATATTGCACATGTATGTCATTGACGTCACCACTACTCACATGGTTGGTATTTCTCTTGAGAAAATACACGCTTTTCTGTTTTTAGCTGTTTTCTCAGGCCTTGTACATACATACTATAACCCCCTCTAATGTAGGGATCTCCCTTCTCCTATAGTCTCCAACCCTTTTACGCCAGTCACTTTAGATTGGCAGTACTTGCTATAAAAAAGGGTTACAGAGAGCACTGCAAGTCATCAGAAACTGACTGGTGTAAAAGGGTCAATAGTGCCAGACTATTTCTACTATGGCTATGATTGTATGTACAAAGCTGTATAGGTTTACAATGAAACTAGTCTCTGATTGCCTACCTACCCATAATAGGAGCATCACTCTAAAGAGTGGCATTAGAGGTTACTTGCTAGTTCATGCTATCACTCAAGCACTTTTACTGCTAGTTTGTGTGAAGTATGTATCTAGCTAGTATCTCCAGCCAGAATGAGGCCATAGAAACCAATGCAACCTCTTGTATCAACCACTGCATTGGCCATTTTCAGCATAAATACATTTAGAAGTTATTGCATGTACACTTTCAATGAAAAAGACACAATGTATTATCTTCAAAAACAGCTGACCAATTTCTGGCTCTTAATTCTAGTGATGGTGTTTGAAAAGTTATCGTAACATCAAGCAACTGTCTCTTATTGGAGCTTTACATTTTCACCTGTCAACAACACTATGATGTAAGTACTTTTCAGCCCCCTTGTGATAGCAAACAAACTATCACATGGTTAGAAAACAGTCAATACATGTCCTATCAAGCACTTGCATCAACAAATTCAGATACAAGCCACACTTCTTATGAGAGGGCAGCTCTCAACTTTAAGACAAAAGTCCAAGATTGCAATGTGGCTACTATATGAGGAATTTTTGTTATATGAGTAATAGCTATTAACAGAGTTGGGAATAATTAATTACTCTACATAATAAATTACTTCAATACATCATATCATAGATACTATACTAATAACACGAGGTTGGGAGCTCGGGGTTGGGAGCTCCGTTCGTGAACTCAATATAACATGTACATTCCAAATAAGCACTCCTCGTAGTTTCACACATTTACCTTTCGGTTGGTGAAGGGCTGGCTATATATTTAGATACCAACTTCGCTAAGGGTAGTAAAGAACCAAGGAAGTGTATAGGATGGTGTATGAGCAAGTATTTCTTTGCAATAATTCAGCTCAAATTGTCTTGTAGCACGTAAATTGGGAAACACCACAAAACTGTACTGTGTACGCTTTGCCAAGTCTTTGAAGACATACAGTGAAAACTAACAGAATTGTATTAAAGCAGAAACAATTCCAAAGGGCTTGTGCCACGCATTGGTACGGTTCAATGCTTTTTCCAGAAGTTTTTTAGTACTATATAACCAAGCAAGAAGTGACAGTTGGTGTACCTGTTTCAGATATTTCCATACTAAGCATCCTCCAAACAATTTTTGAAAATTATGGTGAAGCTAAGTGATTCAAGAGTGGCTTAGTGTAGCAATCACGTTTTATACGGACGAACTTACAGCTCACGGAAAAAGTACCAAATCCCATACTGTGATAACAGAGCATAGTAACTGAGATAGGAACGTAACTACTGACATGATGTAACCATCAAATTAATTACTTTCAGTATAACGAGGAGTCAGGAGTGCCAGCACACATAACAGAGCTTATGATCCCATGCTATTGATATAGTAACTATGGTAATATAACTAGTTACATCATCCCTTGAATACGTAACTAGAATATACAACCAAAACACTCTGCAGTTTTGCACCATACATGCTACAGCCAAAATTGAGTGGGCTAATTGCAGATACATTCTATGTACTGTTCCCCATAATTCAGACAGAACAGTAGCTGAAACCAATGTGAAATGAAAGAACTCGTGAAGTGCAGATACTCTCCAACAATTTGTTACTTTATTATTGATGACAACTATATATTAGATTTATAGGTGGAAACTATTAGCCTTATGATCAAAGACAAAGGAAATTTAATGCAGTTGTCATACATGCTACTAAAATTTACATGAAGAAGTGGGTCTACAGGTGCCAATATTAATATTTTGGACTTTTCAAGTTGAATAATAGCTAAAGCATACAAAATTACACTTATTTAGTTTCCTCCTTCTTTGTTTGCCAAAGAAAGAGCTATTGAGTGTAGCGCATCAATGAAACAAAGATAGGGGCTACGTTTTCATCTTTGCCAAGATAAAAGGGGCTTTATTTGATACCTACCAAGGAATGTTTTTCTTGAAGTACAAAAGAAACACTTCACTACAAACTGTATAATTGCAATATATGTGACCGAACTTTGGAAAACCGTCGATCTACGCACAATACTACTTTTGTAATAAAACGCATTTAAAAACAATGGGCAAAAAATGCACGCTCCAGAACAAAATTTATGCAAGTTTTTATTTCCTCACTGGTGGTTGAATTAACTGGATAAATCCTAGGCATCATCGTATTTGCCTGTTCATAGGGAATACAAAAATCCCTGTTTAATCTCCATACACAAAAGTATTTCAAAGTTAGACATTTGTTTACGTTGCGGTGACAAAAGAATTTACTGACGGTCGTTCTTCAATAAATTCGCCTTCCTTCTTGAACATGGAAGCATACCTTGGGAAAAACTATACCTTGGTGGATTCACAAATTCATGGTGAACACAATTAGCCAAGATTCAATTCCATGCGTTGTTGTATTATTATTATTAGCACTTTACAGTGGCCTGCACTGAAGGTCTGACAGCAACATGTGCTGCAGCCTTTGGATTAACCTAACCTAACAAACTGGAACTGGAGACTTAAAGATTACATGACCTAGCTAACAATAAGATGAAACAGAAAAGGGCCAAAGAAAGGAAAAAATCTCTCCTATCCCAGTATTAGTAAGTTATGGCTTATGTAAGTGCCTGTAGGTTATTTTCTCGATAGCTTCTGTACATATCAATTCATTTGCTTGTCTGGCTGTCTAGAGCTGTGTTTCCAACAATCCTTAACTTATGAAGCTGAAACTTAACCAGTCTATTCCTCTGTCCCTGTAGACAACAAAGAACAAATAAAATGAATTTTGAAAAATGTGCGGATACCAACGGTTTTCTAAAATTAGGTCACATATACTCTCCTATGTGGAAGAGGAGAGTATAATGATACTTCGTAGAGTATTTGGGTAATGCGATTCTATAGCTAAGTTGCTAGCTAATCACTCAGCTATAATTTGTACATACACAGTAAATTCAAATGGATCAATTTGACCTCCATGGGTAAGTTTAAACTACAGAAAATTTGGTTAAAATGACCATTGTTGTAACCAGGGTAGGCATTTGAACTAAATCAGTCAAAATAACTAGGGAAGATCAATATAACTAGGATGTTGAATTAACATATGATGACTAGCTACATGGTTAAATTTACAGTACACTGGTCGTTATAACATTTTTGTTACATTCCACAATCAAAAGTGATGGATAACATAGTTTAAATACATTTTGAAAACTCTATGGGATCAGGTATGATTAAAGTATCAAGATGCAGTTATCAGGACACGTATGGTACTGCTCAAACATAACGTTACGCCATCTCGCAAGACTGCAAGCAATCAAAAACTCACTAATTAAAGATGTGGCACCCATTTTGCTTGTGAGGATTTATCCCATTTCGTTTGGATACTCGTGAGTGAAACTAGTGCCACACCCTTTACTTAGCAAGTTATTAATCACTCGCACTATTGTGAGACGACGTTACATTTGAGCACACTGTAAATTCAAATGGGTATATTGCTCGGACAGTGCCCATGGCCACAGAGTTTTTTTATCCACTTGATGATGTTCTGAGCCTTCATTTATTACCTGCTATGACTGGCCAACCAGCATCTGGTCCAACTGAACGAGAGCTTCTTTCGTTGCCAGCTCGCCTTGGTGGGCTTGGTGTCATTGTTCCCACTGCTCATTTTTCCTCTCTCATCTTGTAGTAGCGTTGCAGCCCCTCTAATTGACCATCTATTGAGACAATGTACTTCCTGTGTTCTTGATATCTATCAACAGATGTACCAGTGCAAACGCATGTTGAGGGTCTCTCACCGCAATGATCTATCTGCTCGGGCAAGCTCGCTTTCTGAACATCTGTCCCCACACTTGCAATGCGCCTTTGAAGCTGCCTCAGAGCGAGGTGCGTCATGTTGGTTAACAACCCTTCCAATTGCTGAGCATGGGTTTGCTTTACCCAAAGGGGAATTTCATGATGCCTTATATTTAAGATTTGGCTGGCAACCAGTGAACCTGCCTGGCAACCAGTGAACCTGCCTCAAACATGTGTATGTGGAAAGTCATTTTCTGTGGAGCATGCTTTTAGTTGTCCGTGTGGTGGATTTCCATCTATTTGCCACAATGAAGTTCGTGACTTAACTGCGAGTCTACTGAGTGAGGTGTGTTGTGATGTTGGTGTTGAGCCTGCTCTGCTTCCTGTAGATTGTGAACCTCTCCGATATGTTACTGCCAACAGAGAAGATGGAGCACAACTTGATGTTGTTGCTAGGGACTTTTGAGGTCGGAACAAGCAGCGTGCATTTTTTGACATTAGGGTGTTTAATCCTTTTGCGTGCTCCTATTCTCGCTCCCCACTCCCAAGGTGCTACCAAGTTCATGAACAGGAGCAACGTCAAGCATAAGATGAATGGACTCGGGAAGTGGAGAGAGCTGGTTTTTCCTCTTTAGTTTTTGCAGCCATGGGACCTACTGCAACTACCGTCTTTCGGAAACTTGCCTCTATGTTGGCTGAGAAGCGGAATGTGAATTACAGTTATTGTTTATTCTGGGTTCGATATCGGTTGTGTTTTTCTTTGTTGAGGTCTGCTGTGATGTGCTTACGGGGTCATCGGTCATCAACTAGTCATCCGATACCATCTATGGTCAATCTGACCTATTCTGAGGGTCACCTTGAGTCTGGCACCCTCAATTGAATTGTTTCATGATCAGTAACTGGTACCCTCCAGCTGTCCAGCACTTGACAGCCAGTGCTGGGGTGGTAAGCAAGGGCAGTCCATCGGTACAAATGAGATATAGTCATATTACCCAGATGTCCCATAGTCTCTTCAACCTCTAGCTAAGTGTTTGAAATAACCTTACCATCATGGTCATTTTAACCATCTGTTGTAAAATTAACTCTCATCACAAAAAAATGTTTGTTTGTTTACACTAATTAATGAGTCAGTCATCATTAGTAGTAGCATACATTAATCTATCTATGACACATATTCATGACAATACTTAAACATGCCTGATCTTATAGAGTTTTCAAAAATTGTATATAAAATCTATGTTCTCTATGTTCACTTTTGATTGTGGGATGTAACAGTATTAACCACAAATGTTATAACGACCAGTGTACCAATGTAAATTTAACCATTTAGCCGATCATCTAATATTTACTATTGTAGACTTGACAATACATACTGGAATTACCAAATATGTTAATTCAACATCCTAAGTGAACAGTTAGATTGACCTCTCCTAGTTATTTTGACTGATTTAGTTCAAATGTCTATCCCAGTTATAACCACCTTTAGATGGTTATTTTAACCAAAATTTCTGTAGTTTAAATTTACCTATGGAGGTCAAATTAACCCATTTGAATAAGTAATAGTTGTATCATGTACCCGAGTGATTTGCCTGATATGTACACCCAAGCTCAAGGGCCGTTAGGCCCGAGAGCGTGGGCGTACATATCATTTGCCTGATATGTACACCCAAGCTCGAGGGCTGTTAGGCCCGAGAGCGTGGGTGTACATATCAGGCAAATCACGAGGGAACGTGATACAACTGATATGTACCATGTAGGCTAATAGCCTACTGTGGTGGGCGACTAACCACCCAAGCCAATACGAGGCAACCCGCTGGATTTATTATATAGAGAGTCTCGTAAAATTTGATTATGGGTCAGCAGCAAGTAATGTTGCAGTTACGTTTGTTAGCATAAACGGGAAAATTCTATGAATATCACGGAAACACTCAATGTTGCAATTTAACAAGTGTTTCAAAGTTGCTACATCGTTTAACCACTGTTTACAATGTTTTCTAAACATCCAGAGGGGTAAGCTTCGCTGTAGAGTGGTTACCTCGTGATATACGAAAAGTGGGCGTGGTACATAATCAAACATGTGGACACGCGATTGTAAATTAACTATAACACTAGTTCTCACCTTAAACTTCCGTTTGTCAATTAATAGGGTGGTAAGGGTGTCAAATCGTCTTCGTATGAGTGCTGTAGAATGCAAAATCGGGTTCATGGTTTTCATCACGTGAGTAATAATAAACTCCCACACTCGAATACTGCCAGGATTCTTATAAAAACAAACAACGTTACCTCATCAGATATCAAGGCCATGGTACATTTAAATGTATCATGGCCAGCCATGGTTTATTTTAAATGTACCATAGCCAGCCATGGTTTAACTTAAATGTACCATGGCCAGCCAGGGTTTATAAGATATGTACCCTGGAATTTGCCTTTGAAGTTAGGTGGTTTCATGGTACATTTTAAAATATACTGTGCAGTACCATATATACATACATATATATACGTATATATATATCTAATCAAAAACAGCCAAGCTGTAAAAAAAGGAGTGCGGCCCTTGAAAAGTCTATGGTGAAAAAAGATGTGAAATCCAAGGTGGCGGCCAAGAAATGGCTGTGATGGTAGGTTAATGGTAAAAATTTTAATAACGACAATTCAGGTGAATTTTGTGCCAATTGACCAAGCGGCACCAAATTCACCTGAATTATTGTCGTTATTAAAATTTTTACCATTAACCTACCATCACAGCCATTTCTTGGCCGCCACCTTGGATTTCACATCTTTTTTCACCATAGACTTTTCAAGGGCCGCACTCCTTTTTTTACAGCTTGGCTGTTTTTGATTAGATTTCACTTCTTTTTGTATTTGTATACCCCAAAGCCGGCCTATGGCCAGCTTTGGGGCTTTTTAACCTATATATTTTTCTTTACCACAGGAAAAAGAAAAAGATGAAGCAGTTTTATAAATACTTTAACTCATTCTGATTTTATCAGTAAATGTACAAATTATATATATAATGCATATATCAAGAGTTCATAATATAAAAAGAGAGCATATATTTATTACATGTCAATTAATCCCCACAGGACAATTTGCAGCTGATTTCTCTACTGGGTGACTTGAAATGTAGCTGAACTCTCTGCAGGGTTATCTGTTTGTAGTTGAATTCTCTACAGGGTGATTTGTTTGCAGCTGATGAACTCTCTACAATGTCACTTCTTCTAGCTGATCTGTCTACAGGGTGACCTGGTCTCTCTACAGGGCGATTTGTTTGTAGCTGAATTCTCTACAGGGTGATGTGTTTGCAGCTGAACTCTCTACATGGTGGTTGCTTTGTAGCTAAACTCTCTAATAAGTGACTTCTTCTAGCTGAACTCTCTACAGGGTGATCTTTTCATAGCTCAACTCTCTACAGGATGATTTGTTTGCAGCTGAACTCTCTACATGATGATTTCTTTGTAGCTGAACTCTCTACAGGGTGATTTGTTTGTAGCTGAAATCCCTACAAGGTAACTTCTTCTAGCTGATCTTTCTACAGGGCGATTTGTTTGTAGCTGAGTTCTCTACAGGGTGTTCTTTTGCAGCTGAATTCTCTACATGGTGGTTTCTTTATAGCTGAACTCTCTACAAGGTGACTTCTTCTAGCTGATCTCTCTACAGGGTGATTTGTGTGTAGCTGAACTCTCTACAGGTGATTTGTTTGTAGCTGAACTCTCTACAAGGTGATACTTCTAGGTGATCTCTCTACAGGATGACTTGTTTCTAACTGAACTCTCAACAGGGTGATCTGTTCATAGCTGAACTTTCTACTGGGTGATTTGTTTGCAGCTGAACTCTCTACATGGTGGTTTCTTTGTAGCTGAACTCTCTACATGGTGGTTTCTTCTAGCTGAACTCTCTACAGGGTGACTTGTTTCTAGCTGATCTCTCTGCAGGGTGATCTGTTCATAGCTGAACTTTCTACGGGGTGATTTGTTTGCAGCTGAACTCTCAATACATGGTAGTTTCTTTGTAGCTGAATTCTCTACATGATGGTTTTGTTGTAGCTGAACTCTCTACAAGGTAACTTCTTCTAGCTGATCTTTTTACAGTGTATATTTGTTTGTAGCTGAGTTCTCTACAGGGTGATTTGTTTGCAGCTGAACTCTCTACATGGTAGTTTCATTGTAACTGAACTCTCTACAATGTGACTTCTTCTAGCTGAACTCTCTACAGGGTGACTTGTTTCTAGCTGATCTCTCTACAGGGTGACTTGTTTCTAACTGAACTCTCTACAGGTGATTTGTTTGCAGGTGAACTCTGGTTTCTTTGTAGCTGAACTCTCTACAAGGTAACTTCTTCTAGCTGATCTTTCTACAGGGTGATTTGATTGTAGCTGAATTCTCTACAGGGTGATTTATTTGCAGCTGAACTCTCTACAAGGTGACTTCTTCTAGCTGAACTCTCTACAGAGTGATTGATTTTTTTGCAGCTGAACTCTCTACATGGTGGTAGCTTTGTAGCTGAACTCTCTAAAAGGTGACTTATTCTAGCTGAACTCTCTAAAGGGTGATCTTTTCATAGCTGAACTCTCTACAGGATGATTTGTTTGCAGCTGAACTCTCTACATGATGATTTCATTGTAGCTGAACTCTCTACAGGGTGATTTGTTTGTAGCTGAACTCCCTACAAGGTAACTTCTTCTAGCTGATCTATCTACAGGGCGATTTGTTTGTAGTTGAGTTCTCTACAGGGTGTTTGTTTGCAGCTGAACTCTCTACATGGTAGTTTCTTTGTAGCTGAACTCTCTACAATGTGACTTCTTCTAGCTGAACTCTCTACAGGGTGACTTGTTTCTAGCTGATCTCTCTACAGGTGACTTGTTTCTAGCTAAACTCTCTACAGGTGATTTGTTTGCAGCTGATCTCTCTACATGGTGGTTTCTTTGTAGCTGAACTCTCTACAAGGTAACTTCTTCTAGCTGATCTTTCTACAGGGTGATTTGTTTGTAGCTGAATTCTCTACAGGGTGATTTATTTGCAGCTGAACTCTCTACAAGGTGACTTCTTCTAGCTGAACTCTCTACAGAGTGATTGATTTTTTTGCAGCTGAACTCTCTACATTGTGGTTTCTTTGTAACTGAACTCTCTACAGCGTGATTTGTTTGTAGCTGAACTCTCTACAGGGTGATCTGTTCGTAGCTGAACTCCTTACAAGGTAACTTCTTCTAGCTGATCTTTCTACAGGGCGATTTGTTTGTAGCTGAGTTCTCTACAGGGTGATTTGTTTGCAGCTGAACTCTCTACATGGTAGTTTCTTTGTAGATGAACTCTCTACAATGTGACTTCTTCTAGCTGAACTCTCTACAGGGTGACTTGTTTCTAGCTGATCTCTCTACAGGGTGACTTGTTTCTAGCTGAACTCTCTACAGGTGATTTGTTTGCAGCTGATCTTTCTACATGGTGGTTTCTTTGTAGCTGAATTCTCTACAGGGTGACTTGTTTCTAGCTGATCTCTGTACAGGGTGACTTGTTCCTGCTGAACTCTCTACAGGTGATTTGTTTGCAGCTGAACTCTCTTACATGGTGGTTTCTTTGTAGCTGAACTCTCTACAAGGTTACTTCTTCTAGCTGATCTCTCTACAACATGACTTGCTTCTAACTGAACTCTCTACAGTGTGATCTGTTCATAGCGGAACTTTCTACTGGGTGATTTGTTTGTAGCTGAACACTTTGCATGATTGTTTATTTGTAACTGAACTCTCTACAAGGTAACTTCTTCTAGCTGATCTCTCTACAGGGCAATTTGTTTGAGCTGAACTCTCTACATGATGGTTTCTTTGTAGCTGACATCTCTATTAGGTACCTTCTTCTGGCTGATCTGACTACAGGGTGACTTGTTTGTAACTGAATTCCGTACAGAATAATTTGCAATGCAATATAATTGAGTAAATTATAAATGCAGCTGAATGCTTTATTAGGGTGACTGTTCTATTAGAGTATCTCGATCTCGCATTTGCTACACGTAGTTGCCTTTCGAATCATAACTCAGTGGTTTGTAATTCGATTCTTCTGTACTACTGCAAGGACTTTCTATGATGATTATTCCAGCTACATATTGATTTTCAGCTCATTGCTCTAAGCGGTTTGCCTGGTAGATACGAAAACTAATAGTTTTTTATTCATAAAAATCGATTGCGTAATTTTGACACAGGTCGGGTTTTGTGTCATATCTCCGTGGTCTTTATCCCAATTCCTTTCAAACCACAAAAAGGCACTCCTACGATGGTTGCTCCATCTACATATCAATTTTCAACTGATTCCTCAAAGGAGTTTACCCTGTAGGTGTGACAGACCTTCGACCTTATTTTACGAAAATAATCGGTCATAACTCCGTGAATGTTCATCGCATTCCTACCAAAGTTGGTACACAGATCCGCCTTAATGAGTCCTTTAAGTGTACCAAATTTCAGCCCGATCCGAGCACGCATTCGTGGTTTATGGCGGATTTTGCGAATGTGAGAAATGAAGAAGTAGAAGAAGAAAAAAACGAAGAAATTAAAACGAAATTTTGTTCGCTCGTATCTCGGAAATGGCTGGAGCGAGTTTCTTCAAATTTGGTGTGTAGACTCCCCTTACTGGCCGGCACCTCTCTAGCAAATTTGGTTCCAATTGGATAAGGGATCACAGAGCTACATAGGTGTGAAAATTGCGTTTTCTTTCTTCCTGTTAATATACTCACGGGTGGCACGCCGGCTTCTTGGGCCGCACGACACACTACCGTGTGTCTTGATTAGGAAAGATTACTAAAACTATACCTAAAATAAATTGACGAAACTGGCCATGACTATAACTAAAACTAAAATTCCTTACTAAAACAACACTGCTATGGATGATGTTATGTTTTCAGCAAAGCCTCACTATGCAGTTTTGATTGTAAGGTGGAGCTGCCAGTGAGCAGCCCATAGATTTATATACTGTTTAGTCCTACGTACTGCATTCACTTAATGATTATAAATGATTTAGTAGTAGAATGTTGAACAGCATCCTGAATATCATATTATTTGAATATCCAATGTTGTATAAATAATAATGCACTTGAAAGCTGAGCCCTACTTATAACTGCATTGCATGTTCTCTATATTAGTGAGTGTAGTTACGTACATTGAAAATAATAAATATTATTGTGCTTAATGTTTGTTGAAGTTTGATAATTGGTATAAAGGTGATATAATCATATAATGAACAATGCTACATTATCGGTACAATGTATAGTTTATGTAGGTGTGTGTCAAGTTTTTGTGTATGTTGTATGTTGTGGAAGCACCCTTGTACAGGCTTAGCCTTTGGTGCAGCCATGATGTATATAGCTTGGCAGCATCCAGTTTGGTAGCTATGCATGGATATCACATCTTTTCTGTGTTTTTTTCTACAAGAACAAATAGAAACACCATCAAATAAATGAATTCCAATATTTATGCATATAGATATCACATCTTTTTCTTTGCTTTTTTTCTACAAGAACAAAGAGAAGCACTATCAAATAAATCAATTCCATTATTATTACACAATGAACTAATAACTTGTAAGTAATATGAACTGTATGCGTGCATGCATGTGTAGCTATACACTGAATGTTCTAATAGGGTGACTGTTCTATTAGAATATCTCGATCTCGCATTTGCAACACGTAGTTGGGTTTCGAATCATAACTCAGTGGTTTGTAATCCAATTCTTCTGTACTACTGGAAGGACTTTCCATGATGATTATTCCAGCTACATACTGATTTTCAGCTCATTGCTCTAAGCGGTTTGCCTGGTAGATACGAAAACTAATAGTTTTTTATTCATAAAAATCGATTGCGTAATTTTGACACAGGTCGGGTTTTGTGTCATATCTCCGTGGTCTTTATTCCGATTCCTTTCAAACCACAAAAAGGCACTCCTACGATGGTTGCTCCATCTACATATCAATTTTCAACTGATTCCTCAAAGGAGTTTACCCTGTAGGCGTGACAGACCTTCGACCTTATTTTACGCAAATAATCGGTCATAACTCCGTGAATGTTCATCGAATTCCTACCAAAGTTGGTACACAGATCCGCCTTAATGAGCCCTTTAAGTGTGCCAAATTTCAGCCCGATCCGAGCACGCATTCGTGTTTTATGGCGGATTTTGCGAATGTGAGAAATGAAGAAGTAGAAGAAGAAAAAAACGAAGAAATTAAAACGAAATTTTGTTCGCTCGTATCTCGGAAATGGCTGGAGCGATTTTCTTCACATTTGGTGTGTAGACTCCCCTTACCGGCCGGCACCTCTCTAGCAAATTTGGTTCCAATCGTATAAGGGATCACAGAGCTACATAGGTGTGAAAATTGCGTTTTCTTTCTTCCTGTTAATATACTCACGGGTGGCACGCCGGCTTCTTGGGCCGCACGACACACTACCGTGTGTCTTGATCTAATCAAAAACAGCCAAGCTGTAAAAAAAGGAGTGCGGCCCTTGAAAAGGCTATGGTGAAAAAAGATGTGAAATCCAAGGTGGCGGCCAAGAAATGGCTGTGATGGTAGGTTAATGGTAAAAATTTTAATAACAACAATTGAGGTGAATTTGGTGCCGCTTGGTCAATTGGCACAAAATTCACCTGAATTGTCGTTATTAAAATTTTTACCATTAACCTACCATCACAGCCATTTCTTGGCTGCCACCTTGGATTTCACATCTTTTTTCACCATAGCCTTTTCAAGGGCCGCACTCCTTTTTTTACAGCTTGGCTGTTTTTGATTAGATTTCACTTCTTTTTGTATTTGTATACCCCAAAGCCGGCCTATGGCCAGCTTTGGGGCTTTTTAACCTATATTTTTTCTTTACCACAGGAAAAAGAAAAAGATGAAGCAGATTTTATAAATACTTAAACTCAATCTGATTTTATCAGTTTAATGTACAAATTATATATATAATGCATATATCAAGAGTTCATAATATAAAAAGAGAGCATATATTTATTACATGTCAATTAATCCCCACAGGATAATTTGCAGCTGATCTCTCTACTGGGTGACTTGAAATGTAGCTGAACTCTCTACAGGGTGATCTGCTTGTACGTAGATGAACTCTTTACAGGATTCTCTCTACAGGGTGACTTGACTCTAGCTGAACTCTGCAGGGTTATCTGTTTGTAGTTGAATTCTCTACGGGGTGATTTGTTTGCAGCTGAACTCTCTACATGGTGGTTTCTTTGTAGCTGAACTCTCTACAAGGTAACTTCTTCTAGCTGATCTTTCTACAGGGTGATTTGTTTGTAGCTGAATTCTCTACAGGGTGATTTATTTGCAGCTGAACTCTCTACAAGGTGACTTCTTCTAGCTGAACTCTCTACAGAGTGATTGATTTTTTTTGCAGCTGAACTCTCTACATGGTGGTTTCTTTGTAACTGAACTCTCTACAGGGTGATTTGTTTGTAGCTGAACTCTCTACAGGGTGATCTGTTCGTAGCTGAACTCCCTACAAGGTAACTTCTTCTAGCTGATCTTTCTACAGGGAAATTTGTTTGTAGCTGAGTTCTCTACAGGGTGATTTGTTTGCAGCTGAACTCTCTACATGGTAGTTTCATTGTAGCTGAACTCTCTACAATGTGACTTCTTCTACTGAACTCTCTACAGGGTGACTTGTTTCTAGCTGATCTCTCTACAGGGTGATTTGTTTGCAGCTGAACTCTCTACATGATGGTTTCTTTGTAGCTGAACTCTCTACAAGGTGACTTCTTCTAGCTGATACAGGGTGACTTATTTCTAGATGAACTCTCTACAGGGTGACTTGCATGTAGCTGAATTGTCTATCAGATTAACTGTTTGTAGCTGAATTCCGTACAGAATATCCTGCAAAGTAATATAATTCTGTAATGGAGTAAGTTATAAACGTAGCTGAATGCTCTATTAGGGTGACTGTTCTATTAGAGTATCTCGATCTCGCATTTGCTACACGTAGTTGCCTTTCGAATCATAACTCAGTGGTTTGTAATCCGATTCTTCTGTACTACTGCAAGGACTTTCTATGATGATTATTCCAGTTACATACTGATTTTCAGCTCATTGCTCTAAGCGGTTTGCCTGATAGACACGAAAACTAGTAGTATTTTTATTCATAAAAATCGATCGCGTAATTTTGACACAGGTCGGATTTTGTGTCATATCTCCGTGGTCTTTATCCCGATTCCTTTCAAACCACAAAAAGGCACTCCTACGATGGTTGCTCCATCTACATAGCAATTTTCAACTGATTCCTCAAAGGAGTTTACCCTGTAGGCGTGACAGACCTTCGACCTTATTTTACGCAAATAATCGGTCATAACTCCGTGAATGTTCTTCAGATTCCTACCAAAGTTGGTACTGGGATCCGCCTTAACGAGCCCTTTAAGTGTGCCAAATTTCAGCCCGATCGGAGCACGAATTCGTGTTTTATGGCGGATTTTGCAAAGTGTGCGAAATGAAGTAGAAGAAAAAAACGAAGAAATTAAAACGAAATTTTGTTCGCTCTTATCTCGGAAATGGCTGGAGCGATTTTCTTCAGATTTGGTGTGTAGACTCCCCTTGCTGGCCGGCACCTCTCAAGCAAATTTGGTTCCAATCGGATAAGAGATCACAGAGCTACATAGGTGTGAAAATTGCGTTTTCTTCCTGTTAATATACTCACGGGTGGCACGCCGGCTTCTTGGGCCGCACGACTACCGTGTGTCTTGATATTAATGTATGTTATTACTAATGATGACTATATACTCATTAATTAATGTAAAAATATTTTTTTGTGATGAGAGTTAATTTTACAACAGATGGTTAAAATGACCATGATGGTAAGGTTATTTCAAACACTTAGCTAGTGGTTGAAGAGACTATGGGACATCTGGGTAATATGATTATACATTACAAAGTTAAATAAACAAGTACATCCTTGGGTCATTACTACTGTCGTTTGAATTGCAGGTAAAACAACCCAAAAATTTGGGTCATTTGTACCTATTTGAATTTACAGTGTAGAACTTGAAGAATTTACATCTGTTTACCACACACATTTTGCCTGCAAAAATTGGTCTTTAGAAAAAAGTGACCTGCTAAGCGAAAAGCAGTTATTTTCACAAATTCAATCAAACCTATAGACATTAAATTCACCTGCTCATGCATGCAGAGCAAGAGAATCGTTGCTGTTGTTGTTGTTGTTGTTGTTTCACATTCATACAGTAAAAGGGATGGGCACTTATACGATAGGTAGAAATAAAGTTACCATCGTCTTTTCTTAGTTGGAATTTGTTCACATGAAGTACATGAAAACACTAGATTTGCTAGTCTAAACAGATTGAGCCAAATCCAGTCTTTGTAGCTTAATTTAGTCGTGAGGTATGATCGATAAGCAATGTAATAAGCACCTGTAATTTATTGCCATATTGTTGCTGTAAAAATCAAACTTATTGTTGTTCCAACTCTTTAGTGCAAGATTGTTCATCATAAAAGGCTAATATGTTGGCTGGTAAACTCCTTTGCTACCATAGATAATAGAGAAGCAATAAAATGGAATTTGAGGGATACACAAAACGACTTCATGGTTTTTGCTCAGCCAGTTACAAATAAAATTCACTCCAGATTTTCCAGTTCAGGATATATACCGTATAAGCAGAAATTTTGGCGAGCTGAATATTTGGCGATTACTAGATAAATTGCATTTGGCGAAAATTAATTTGGCGAAATGTATTATGTGTAAATGTGCGTCTCAGCAAGCCTTTCAGCGACATGGAATTCCAGCTGGATTTACACAGTCATGGTGAAAAAGTGTGTACGTGGCTACCAGCTGTGGTATAAAATCAGGCGAAAGAAAACTACTCATCTTTCCAGGAAGAGGGAGCACACAGCAGAGATCTTGCGTGGAATATTATGCCCGATCACGTTGCTTCCTTCCTCAGTGATGGCATAGATAATATAGTACAAGTACTTGTATAGTACTTGTACTATATTATTTATGGTGATGGCTACTGCATATGGATCGAATAAATTTTCATCCTCCATTTAACAAGTTGGGTTGCAATTACTTATATTTAAGAGTCGCGACATGTACAAAATTAAACGGCTAGTAAAGACTGCATGGTCCTCCCATAGAGGCCAAACAGACAGAGCCATTGAAAAGAAATCTAGACTTGCCACACAAACCACCAGCCAAGAAGAAAATGACAATAGCAAAAGTGGACACAGCTTTGATTTTCTCGACACGTGTGCAATTCTATTGCTTACCTATTATAATTATTATTATTACAGAAACACAAATAGGAAATTTTAATTTGGCGATTTTGTAACCATTCGTCAAAAATTGCCAAATTTAATTCCACGCCAAAATTTCTACTTATACGGTAGTAATTAGACACCACCCGATAGAAAGTGCTTACTATGCACATCTGTAAGTACACACATACCACTTAACCCCATACAAGTACCTCAAATATATGACTATATACAGTACATCAAATTCAATTATCACAAAACAATTGCACTGTGTTGATTCCTGGAATACCCTCAAGCTAGTTGTTGGATCAAGTGTTTACCATCAACATGTTATAACTTACAGTGACTTACTGTATTAAGGAGCATGATGGACGTCATCATGGAGAGTAGAACAAATAACATTCGGTAAAATGTCTTTACATTTTCTACTTGTTTGGTGGTGAATGGTTCACCATTTCTCATTTTGGCTTTGAGGGGAGGGTCTTTGTTGGCATTGTCAGACATCATTTTGCATAAAAAACAAGTTACTTTGACTAAATGTATTGGATCTTTTGTCTCCGCACTATTGATGACAAACATTGACTTGCAGCAGATCAATATCACAAGTCCTATTGCAATGGCCACTGCTGCTATTGCTAGAACAAGCACTAGACTTGAAAACAGATAAGTCACAACAAAAAGTATTCCAGTGAGTGATATTCCAATGCTTTGTGTCCAGAAATACCAGTAAACTAAAGAACTCAGTTTCTTGTTACAAACTTCAAGCAGCTGATCACCTGCAAATGGAAGCATATTGGCTTGGATAGCAGAAGATCCAAGACACACAACACCATAGTTAGTATACACTATTATAGTATAAAAGGCATTGCCAAGTTCAGTTGCAAAAACTACAGTCACTGCTCCAGTTGCAAGACTAAGTCCACAGAGGAGCAATCCAAACAATATCATCTTGTACCTTCCGTACCTCGTATCCGCCAGGTAGCCAAATACTGGACATAACAACCCTGAAAATACGTTTAATAGTATCACTACCGTTACAGCTACCCCATCATAACTGATTTGGGGCTGACTGACAGGTGACAAGACCGAAATTACACCAATGACGTAGAACCGCTGAAGCGACGATATAATCAACGTCAATAAAACCGCTTTGTTTCTCGGACATGGCCTAACATCACATCCACACTGTTCCATGATGCGAGCGGTCAGCCGGCAATCCTCATCTGTTTTACCAGTGATCTTGTAATGACGTAATTAAGTTATAGTAATGACGTAATATCCAAAATTAGAATATTATTACCGAACGCAGGGAAAGAACCTCAGACCTACTAGACTATACATGTGTCTGCAACGGAAGTAAATTGAATACATAAGTCATGATGTCAGCCCTTATGTTCTGACTGAACATAATTCATTTTACCACTTGAATGGAAAACCTAATAGCTATAGCTGGTCTCCTTGGATCTGTATAGCTGGATAGGGTTTCCACTCAAAATAGGAATTCTTGTGTCTGGAAATTTTCACAGATAAACAAGTGCTAATTTGTTATTGAATTATTTACAGTATCCAACATCAGCATAATTTAACATATTAAATAAATTTTCAAAAACTGGTCATGTGACTAAAAACTCCTTCATATAGGATTTCCACTGCAAAATAGAATGATGTCTTGGCTCATTTCATTGTTTCTGATTATTTTCAAACAGACTGACCTTCAAAAAAAAGAAGTGCTAAACTGCATAGCTATATATATAATGTAGCTAACATGTTTTTAACGAGAGCGTGTTATACATTATTATCTATATATATGCATGAGTCTTGTGATGTAGTCAAACTTTTTATTGGACTATGACATTACAGAGTACTGCATACAGTACACAATAATTACAGTACTGAAGATCCGCTAGCTCTGGGCTAGCAGCCATAAAATTACATTAAAGGAGAGCAGGGTAGTACTGGAGTAATTCTTCAATCGATTATGGAGTGCTCTACCCCAAATTGATTAATTTCTATCTATCAAGACTAACGAGACTAGAATGTACAATTTTTATGGATACATTTTTAAAGTTAAATTTACCATTGCTAAATTTTGTAAGCCTTACTTGCAATTGGTGTGTCATAAAAGATCATAACCACACGTGTTGACTTTGCATTATGCTCTATAGCTTAGGGTTTCCAACCCAAAATAGGAAGATGCTTCCTTTGGACAGACTGGCCTTTACAAGATAAAGCAAACAAGCGCTAATTTATTATCGGATTGCTTGTAGCATTGGGTATCAGCATAATTAAGTTAACACACAAAACATACAAAAAGTGGTTACGTGACCAAACTATAAGTTACATTGGACAGCTTACTCGAAAATCACTCTATTTTGTAGGTCACATACAATTAGTGACCTTAATGAAGACCTGTAGTGCTATAGCAGATCCTGTATAGCTGTAATGGGATTGTTGGCTACATGACCAATTTGGATATTAAGTTAAAACTGAAAGCAAAATGTATGACCCTTGTGATGTAATCAGACTTGTGACTTTACAGTACTGTATACAGGACAGGTACGTACACAATAATTCTGTATTGGGGGTACAGAACTGAAGGTTAATGAGGGCCTTCAATCTTTCACAATGTAATCAGGCTTCATGGCTCTACTGTTGATGGTACTACTGTGAACTGCTATTTGATTGGTTGTTTTTATGCTGAGGTGTGATAATAATTGATGCATGGTAGCTAACAATAATGGGCTAATGGACTGCTGTACAATCACTAACTTTGTAACTACAGTACATGATACTAGTACTGTAGTATTATGTACTCTGTTTTTTGTGTGTTTAAAGCATTATTTGTGACCAGATTTTACAAAACCGATCCAAATCGCACATCAGGTAAAATCAAACTAACACCACCAGTGGATAGCTAGCTAACACTATCGTACTACTAGTTTTGACCCTCAGTACTACTCAAACTACTCGAGGCTGGCTTTTACAGACGTCTTTTCTGGGTGGTGTGGAGTGCTCAAATGGCGGTTTCAGGCCTTGTGAAGGACCTAGCTTGGCAAGAATCAGTGGTAGGGTCCGCAACGTGAAAAATCGATATCCTCCAATCACCTACCTAACTATTGTCATGTGTTAGACTAAGTGTAACTTGAATAACACCAGCGTGGCAGCCAAGTTTGCCACTTTCTTCTGGTAGAAAACGATACAAATGTCTTAAAATCACGTGATTTTTCGTTACAGCAGTTCGTAGGATTCTTCGTATGCCACGATATTTACTCTCAACATTGTTCAAGTAGTCTATCATCAACTCAAAGTATTGGTGGTTTGATTTTATTGGTCAATTTCCGGTGGCAGCACGATCTGTGCAGCTTTTTGGCCTCAGACAAAATGTTTCTTGCTCTGGAGCACAGGACAAGCAGAGCAGCAACTGCGCCGTGGGTCAGCAATGACCAGTACTAGGTAAAGTACCTGCATGCGGAGTATGGTTATAATTGAAGCCTGTTAGCCATCTGTATGCTGAAATTCGGCCAAAATGACGCGATTTTTGCAAACAAATACCAGAATGGTTGATACATCAGTGAGACAGTCTCCAACAGCAAGGATACGAAGCTTATAAACACCTAACAATACGGCTATCCCGCCCAGTAAATGCATAGAGCAATCCAATGCATGAAACAGGTACTCACGTGATCGAAATTCAAATAGCGGAAATACCCATGAAATTGCTTTCATTTCTGAATAGGAACCATGCAGTGTGCTCCTTTTGTAAATATTTGTGTTAATTGTTCACTCAGGCGTGGTCTGGGCCAGTGCAGGTGTGTTTTATGCTGTGATGGCATCATAGGGAGAGTCTCAGACTGCTGGGCTAATTTTTTTCGCCTACCTGGACTATGGAACTCTTTGCCGATAATTGATCATACACAATCACTAACTGTAATAAAACAGAAATTGGAAAAATTTTTATGGAATCATTTCCTAGCTAACTTTGACAAGTCACCCTGTTGTTTCCATTACCTTTGTCCCTGTTCCCGTTGTTCCAAGAATCCTGCATCTAACAATTTTAACCACTTGTAACTAAGTAGCTATGTAGTAGTAATGTGCGATATTAGGATTTTGGTTTCGGTATGATATCGATACGATAATTGGTAAAATATTGAAATTTCGATACTTTTCCGATATTTTTTCTTTTGATTAATTGCGTGGGGCAAATGTTTATAATTAACAGCTATGCTTTACAGAATTTGTGATGAAGGTAATAACAAGCCTTGGAAACTGGTAGACACTTTTAAAATGGCTAAACTGTACATAACTGAGCTTCATTTCTACTGTGATTGTGCAATCACACACAAAAAGTTGTAAATTACCAAAATATTACTCAATATATTGAAAATTTTAGCAAAATATTGATTATAGGATAAATATTGATATCAGTTATAAAAATATTGAGATTCGATATGGCATCGGTATTGAAAAAAATATTGCAATGGCGATAATTTTTCGGTATATTGCACATCACTACTATGTAGATGTTAGTGTATAGTTATTTTTTTAATGTATGTTAGGCTATCAGTGTAGGTCACTGGTAGACCCTCAGAATTATTATTCTGTAAAGCATTATTATTATTGAGATGTTGAACCTAATGCACACAAACTGATTTTCACTTGATTCCAAGTAATTTTAATGTCATTGGAATAGATTATGGTTGTATTTCCGAGATTTGAATATCAATCACGTGAGTGCCTATTTCATGCATTGGATTGCTCTATGCGTTTACTGGGCGAGATAGCCGTATTGTTAGGTGTTTATAAGCTTCGTATCCTTGCTGTTGGAGACTGTCTCACTGATGTATCAACCATTCTGGTATTTGTTTGCAAAAATCGCGTCATTCTGGCAGAATTTCAGCATATAGATGGCTCAGCCAGATGGCTAACAAGCTTCAATTATAACCATGGATACTCCGCATGCAGGTACTTTACCTAGTACTGGTCATTGCTGACCCACAGCGCAGTTGCTGCTCTGCTTGTCCTGTGCTCCAGAACAAGAAACATTTTGTCTGTCGCCAAAAAGCTGCACAGATCGTGCTGCCACTGGAAACTGAGCAATAAAATCAAACCACCAATACTTTGAGTTGATGATAAACTACTTGAACCATGTTGAGAGTGAATATCTTGGCATACGAAGAATCCTACGAACTGTTGCAACGAAAAATCACGTGATTTTAAGACATTTGTATCGTTTTCTACCAGAAGAAAGTGACAAACTTGGCTGCCACGCTGGTGTTATTCAAGTTACACTTAGCCTAACACATGACAATAGTTAGGTAGTTGATTGAAGGATATCGATTTTTCGCGTTGCGGACCCTATCAAGAACCGTTTGCAAAATGCATAGACACTAAAATTTTGTTTTTGTACATTAGCGATTTACCCAATGGGGTTTGCTAATCAATAATAATAATAATCAGTGGTTTACTCGTGGACTGCCTTATAATGTTGGCCAGACATTTTCTCTGTTGATTTTGCTACATATCAGCCACTAAGGAGCCAGCACAGCCCCGTAATCTCGTGTCTGGACTCCAATCGTGGTCTGCCTCTATTTTGAGGTCTATCTCTTGCCCTCCCCACCACCCCCCACCCCTTTGTGAGCACTCGTGATACTACTTCGCTCGTCCAACTGCTTGATTTTCTATCTTATTTGGCGGGAAACTCTACAAGCAGCCACAACATTATTATTATTATTTATTATGATTATTACAACAGTACAAGTACTGGAAGTGGTCTGAAAGGTAATAGATTGATGCATCTTTTGTGTGAATTTCATACACGTGCTTGCTATCCTTGGCAAGTTATGCTGACTTGAATTCTTTAAAACCGTTTATCTCGAAACTTCTTATAAAAGTGCGATTTGGATCGTTTTTCCAAAATCCAGTCACATATAACATACACCTGGCTGTAAAGGAGCCAAACACACAAAAACATACTTTGGAATCACTCCATGACCAATGCCAGCCATCATACACTGACCAGACGTCTTTCCACTGCCCCAGGATTCTTGGTAGATCACGTGATCTCACGTGATCCTCCAGAAATAGTTTATACTTTGTTATGAACACATGTTTAATCAATCCTTTGAATTCGCCAAGTTTGCATGAGGCTTATGGACAAGTATACCACTTAGTACCCTACATAGCTGTGTGTTAGTACCCTACATAGCTGTGTGTGAGGTAATTATGAATTGTATGTCTGCAACAGATAGGAAGCATATAATTATGTCATGACCAGTTGACCAGTTTTTAACTGGGTGACCATAGGACAAACACAAGAGGCAGAGCCTGTACAAGGTGCTTTACCATGAAGCAATAGATTAAAGTGACATTCTTGTGCTACGCATATGCTTAATTATCAGCAGTATGGAAATAGTCTTGTAGAGTACTTCTAAAGTAGCAGTCAGTCTCTTTCCTAGGAATTTAGGAGCCCACAATGGTGGGGAAGAGCTTGCTTTGTCCAGTTTCATTGAGGCTTATGATCCAGAGGGAATTTTTCTACAACCAGCAAAGAAAACTCAGATTCTGCAAAATAAACACCATTGATCATCTTGCTAGAAGCAATGAAAGAGAGATCAATAGAATATGGGTATACCTAGTTAACATACATTAACTTCCTATAGACATTTTCATCAGTACTCAACAAGTATTCACTAAACTGTCTTATATTATGATAATACCTTGAAGCAACATTAATTCGCTGATATTTTCAGCCAATACTGATTTAAGCCTATAGCAAGGTAATGATGCTATTGTTATTAGCATCTAACTAATTTCTTAACAAAACGTGCAACCTAAAGCAAATATCAGCCTTATAAGGCTAGAGGGCATCCATAATTTTCAACCTTATACACAAGCATGCAATGAGAACTCTTTTTCTAACCCCCTTCCTCTTCACAAAGCATACTGTAAAATGTTGATGCACACCAGGGGTGTAGTTAGAAATTTTAAATAGGTGAGGCAGGCCTTGCAATGCTTACAAATGATGGATACATGCACTCTATAGTGTGTAACTACACTCAACATGTGTAGCATGCTCCAGCTAGGGGGTCTTGGGCATGCCCCCAGGAAATTTTTGAAAAATAGTTACAAGATTGAGTCTGGAGGTAATTTTAGTCCTACTATTTGCAAAGAATGCACACATTATGGTATTTTGTATGTAGCTAGTTCAGACCTTGTCTTCATAAGTATAAGCACTGGTATATGGTAGCAAAACATGTCAATCCAGAGGGTCTGGGGGTATGCTTCCCTGGGAAAGTTAGACTATCTGAGTTTGATTGTGAGAGCAACTTAAGTAGTTTATCAAAATTATTATATTAAAAATTTGCTTGACTGTTGTATTAGGGTGAGTGCTCTATTAGAGTATATCGATCTTGCTTATTCAGTTTCCCTGGGGCTGCCCCTGGATGGATTCTTATTATGTACAATAAGTTGAGCTAAATAGCATTATTAGCATATAATCTTTGTTAATGCAAGCTTTCATGATCAATGCATCTAAAAGGTCCAATGTAGTTCTCAGTTCAGTCACTATTAATATTCGGTGAGGCAACTGCCTTACCTGCCTATATTGTAACAGCTACGCCTTTGCACACATACTGCATAAATATCTTGAGGATAAAATATCTGGATCTTTTGAGGAAATTTGTAAATCAGTGCATATACATCATAGCCTGAGAAACTATCCTTTCATGCTGGTAGCATAATATTATATAGAACAATGTTTGGATTACTAGCTATAGTTAACTCATATAAAGCACTCTTCCTGGTATCTTCTTTTAAATCAAACAAGTTTTATATTTGTAAAAATATTCACCTGTCACTCATTCATAATTCTTTCTGTATACTAAAGAGCTGAATGAATAAGAGCATGTCATTGCAACTTGTCTTTACTATTTATGAAAAAAGTATCTATACATGAGCAGCATTCTTTGAAGCAGCCATCATGCATGATTACAAAAGCATTTGATGGAGTTTTTGCTAGTTCATGTTGAGTGATGTTCACATGTGTTCTCACGTAGTACTTCACATATATAGCTACTCTGAAGTATGGTAGCCCTGTATACACAGATTGAGGACAATGACTATAACAATAAAATAATTGTCATTTAACTATTCACATGTCACCAACAATACCCTTATAGGTAAACAATCGGGCTGACAAAATTTATGTGGTTAAGCCCTCAAGTAGCTATTGCGTATGTATGTAGCTATAATAATTATTAAGATCACAGCAATGGACTTTAGATGCTTATATAAGGCTATGGAATGAATAGCTAATGAGCTGTCCACCTACCTGCATTAGTCATAGGGTATAACTTCTTGATGTGAAACATAATTAACAATAAATGAAATTACTGTAGATAAATTGTATACACTGTCACTAGAAATATTAAACTGTACAATTATGACACTGTAGAAGAATTTAATTGAGACTGTAGTACTTCAAGAGCATTTTGATAAATTATATTGTCCTCATCAGCTTCTTCATCGTCTCATCGTCTACGTTTGTAATGAATAGCTACCCACAAGAAAAACAAATATCCCGGCACAGCTATGAGCAGTAGCAGCATTGCATTATACCAGATAGATCTGTCCAGGAATCTAATATTGTATTTAATAAGAAAAGATAGAATAACTGCTGGTGGAATAGAACTCAAACTTGCAAAGAAGTAATACATTCCAATCATAAATCCATTCATGTCTCGAGGTGACTGCATATGAAAACTCCAAACCTACAAGTAAGTACATCTATGACACTGATATATTGCAGCACCGTATGGCTTACCAGCTATCTCAAAGAATACCTCACCAACAGACAACACGAATACAGTAGCCCCAATGAGTATGAAGCTGTAGTTATCAATAGTATTGCCAGTGGCTACAGCTCCTATCAGAATAGCAGGAGCGCTCATGTACAATAGTGCTCCAATCCCAATCCTTTGCAGCATTGTTGGTATATATGCTCCCAGCAATGGATATACACATCGGTCAACAATTGGGATAAGGAAGAATATTATAGTGGAGTCCCACAGTACAGTTGGTCCATACTTGTTCTTCTCTATGTGTATGGGATAACTATGCAAGGGCAAAAATGGAAGACCACTCTCCACCTAATGACAATATTATACAAAACAATGAATAGTCACCAGACTAGATAGCTAGCATGGTAAACTATCAACCTTACCGCTAGAACAATAGTATTGAGAATAGGCCAAAAACGATCATATCTTATAGATATATATCTTTCAAGTACTCTAGTGTAAACTGTAGTGCTCACAAATGCCCACACCCTATGTGAAGTGTACAAGTTAAACTTCGTTCCTTCATGGTGTGGTTAATGTAAATAACAAAAATGTATCTGGTGGTCTTAACAAGATAATTAATTTTCATGATTGCTCTATTAGAGTATTTGAACATTGCTAGATTTAACTGGCTATGCACTCATAACACCACTAGAGTTATGGTCTTTGAATCAGTTATATGAATATTTGGCTATGCGGTTTGCAGGATCAAATAACTGAGGTTCCCCTGTATAATTATATTCACTTAACAGGTACAATTTATTTACTACCCAAGAAACCCAATAATGCCACCATTTAAGTGAAAAATTTCCTTGCACCTACCAAACAGTATTATATACATACATTCCAACCCATGCTTATATTACAGCTACTTACAGCACCCAGGAGCATCATAGATGTCACCATAGAAACTAACACAAACAGTACTCGATAAAACGTCTTCACATCTTCTACTTGTTCAGTAGTAAATGGTCCACCGTATCTTATTTTAGCTAGGTCCAATCTTGGAGGAGGATCCATATTTACGGTGAAGGCGGTTTCAAAAGGATCAAATTTTGCTTTACGAGCAAACCTCATCACATTGAACACTAACTGTAGTGGACTCCTTATCTCATTTTTGATCACAAAACTCAGTTTCCAGCAGAACAATATTACGAGAGCTAAACTGATATTTGCTGCTGCAACAGTCAACATCACAGAAATTCGATGATAATCTTGCTCAGCAGAAAAAATTCCAAATGCAATCTTTGTAAGCACAAACAATGTTGCACCAATATTCCTTGTCCAGAAATACCAGTGAAATAAAGAACTCAATTCCTCACTGTAAGCTCCAGGCAACTGATCACATGCAAATGGAAGAATATTGGCCTGGATGGCAGAGGAGGCTAAACACAACATATTATAAGGCCAATGAAACTTGATTAGCAGCTTCGCGTCATCGCCCGCACGGTTTTTTGTATACCCGCATGGAATTTTATTATTGGTAATTCAGATCGAAATACTCTTAATAGAGCAGTCAGCTATACTCTAAATGGAAAAAAAATCGCTTGTTTAGGAGTAACAGAAATAGCTGAATATTCTTATATGGATTAGTAACGTACTTTAGCTATTTAATGCAAGAGTAATCAATGCAGATCTCACTGTTTTTGGCAGAAATCTTCATGTTTGGGATGTGTGTTGTGGTTTTGGAAAATAATCAGTGAATAATAACCATCCTCCCGCATCAAATTTTCAAAAATCTGAGCGAGAAACTGGTAATCAAGTTTCATTGGCCTAACTAAGAAGCAATGATGTGTCAATAGATATTCGAACGAATGCTCTAGGCTCGTCAGGATCTGCAAAAAGAAAACTCACAGCTCCAACTACAAGTCTGACTACATACAAGAGTAGTCCAAACTGATATTATCATCTTGTACCTTTCGGCCATACCTCGTATCTGCCAAGTAGCCAAATACTGGACACAGGCAAGCTGAAAACACATTAAGATAGACCAGCCAGATTATACTAGCGATGTCAGTTTGGTCGTGGCTGATTCCAATGTACTTTAGAAAAGAGGGGATGCTTCCTGACACAGCAATAGTGTTACTGAATCGTTCAAGTGAAGATATAGATAGCACCAAGACTGCCTTATTCTTCGGACATGGTCTAGCATTACATACACACTGCGGCATTTTGAGGTTAGCAAGGGAGTTTAGGGTTGCTGAGTTTGCTGAGCAGGTTCGCCACACCCTCATTCGTGGAACTTTGCGTAAAACACCGGATACGATAAATCTCTGGTAGCTACTCACCCTTGAGTGTCACAGCATACGGTAATTCCGGATAGTCAATCTTTATGTGCCCGTGAAAGATAGCCGAATTAAAGGCGCTTAGATTGCCCATTGCTACCAAACTCCGCAAGTCGACATCACGTGATGTAAGTATGACATGGGTAACAAAGCTCTTCACCACTTATTCCTTCCGGCTGCAAGCATAAAATTTCTGATTTTCACTGCCTAGTGAAAAAGTCTAGAGAAACATAGGGTCCAGTGCAGTCAGTCTCGGTCAGAGTTCTGCATGCCATGTTCTAAATGTCACTGTCCAATGGTAGACACCATGCAAACTGGTTAAAGCATAGATAATTGACAGCAGTTATAATGCATTGTGGCTGAAGAGAAGTTACAACTGACACTGAGTCGAGTGGTTAATGTTTGTCAGCCGCCAGGTTGTCATGCATAACCTGATGACATAATCAGCATGCCGAGAGACATGCACTGACCGAACATAAACATGGCATGAGGTTGTGGGGATAAGCACCCATTGATATGAGCTACCTTGCTATAATGGCCATAAATATAAGTAGTACAAGCAAACTTTGTGACCTCATAGCTGGGTACTTCATTACATTGAGCCATATCTTTGGTCCTCAGTACTGTAATGAAAAAGTTTGAACATGTAAGAATACAAAA
This sequence comes from Dysidea avara, assembly GCF_963678975.1. Taxonomy (NCBI): domain Eukaryota; kingdom Metazoa; phylum Porifera; class Demospongiae; order Dictyoceratida; family Dysideidae; genus Dysidea; species Dysidea avara. Next base: position 44,817,819 of record NC_089274.1, read on the forward strand.
CCCACCATCACTACTAGACCATCTTCATTATGCATTTTTCACATAGAAGACCATAGCTGGCTTTGTTTTAAAGATACATGCAAACCTCTTACCTCTACCTAGTAAATTGTGTTGTAGTCAATTCACTCCTAAACCATATTATAGCTTCTTTTTTTCACTCTATAGTTATATGGGTTATCAAAAATTGGTATATTGAATGTGTGGGAGAGATCCCCTTTTTTGCAACTGAAATCCTCCACGTGGTTATATAGTTTGTATATGCAGTGAGAATAAACACTAGCATAACTTGAATATCTAGCCCCTAGTGTGCAATAGCAAAGAATAGGTCTCCACCACTCCGGCCATGTTGTGCGTATGACTTTAACATCAGTATACTGACAAAAAGACTATAATGTAAATACCATCCGATACAGGAACATGCCAGTATTCTCTGTTAGATGAGCAACTTCACATTAATTGTGCTACATGCAACAGTTTTGCTATAATTATAGCTACTGTACATTCAGTCATGTGGCCAAATGAAAACTGGCACATTCACATTGAGGGACTGGTTCATAATATTCAGTCTAAGTTTGTTTTATATCACTGCAGCTATATACAGAGGAGTTTGCAAGTACACAGGTATAGGGTTTTTCACATATACAATGCTTGTATGGTAGATATGTCAACACCCAACAAAAAATGAACAATATAATTTTATGCAACCAACATGGTGAATCCATGAAGAACTTTGTTCTGCATTCCTAACCTACACTGTGGCCTATAGTACAAGCCATCATTTCTGAAATGGTGCTCAATGCATTAATAACTGCAGAAAGTTGAATTTAAACTAATGGCCATGTAGGTAATTAAACAGTTCTTGTATGCAATGCAGGAGATGATGGAACCAGCTACTAGACTTGGGAAGGATTTTTCACTGACACTTGATAACTACTCAAAAGCGTTGTAGCATGTGGCTATGGTTTTAAAACCTAAGAGCCGTAGACAGTTTAATGGGTCTGGGAAGTTATCGCATAAATAAATGCTACAAAAATTTATTTTTAAAGAAGAGTTACTATTATTCTTTGGCTCACTTCACAAATCCAGTACTGAAATTTGAAAATGTGTGACCGCAATATTAGAGCACTATGATCACATTGTGTTACATAATAAATTTTGTCACCTTCCACTACAAGATATAGATATAAATTAGTGCATGTGGTTTAGGTAAATTGTTCATAAAATCTGGCACTAATCAAAGTGAGCAACTTTTTCTGCAGGACTAGTGAACAATGTGGGCTACTATTAGTGCCACTAAAATAATCAAAACATGTTGTGCAAAAGGACCTGGCTATACTGGAGAAATAATGTATATTGAAGCAGAGACAATTATTTTATTTTAAATGTCAGGCAAACTAAAGCTTTACCTGACATTGCTTTACACAATTTGGGATTCAGGGAATACGTCAATTGATTTAGTTAACCTTAGTATGTATAATGGTACGTACAATCATTATTGTGTTCACTATTTACTTATGCACTATAAAAACTATACAACCTTGCATTTTGATCTGACATTTTGTCAGGCAAGTTCCATTGTGGTCGGCCATGCATGATATTTGCCTGACAAATGGCCTATGTCAGGCAGTAATAATTGACTCTGCATTGAAGTTTACAAGTTCCCAATGGAAAATATATTATATAAAAGATGGTTAGACCTATAACAAGATGAACCATTCATGTCACCAAGTCATTAAGGAGAGCAGGGGGCTGTTCTGTGTGTGCAACTAATAGAATAATATATATACAAAACAATTAATACTTAAAATCTAAATGTATACGCGTTTAATTCTATTAATAGCTAATTGTGAATTGTGACTGAAGATATTTGTGACTGTAATACTCCAAGAGCATTTTCATAAATTATATTATCCTCATCAGCTTCCTCATCATCCCGCCGTCTACGTTTGTAATGAACAGCTACCCACAAGAAGAACAAATATCCTGGTACTGCCAAGAGCAATAACATCACATTATACCAGACATTATTGTGTATGACTCCAATGTCATATTTGATAAGAAAAGATAGGATAATTGCTGGTGGAATGGAACTCAAACTTGCAAAGAAGTAATACATTCCAATCATAAATCCATTCATGTCTCGAGGTGACTGTGCATATGAAAACTCCAAACCTACAAATAAAACATGCTATGTTAACAATATTACAGTGCCGGAATGATTATGGGTATTGTACAAAAGAAGCAAACACTGATCTCTTGAATACAAACCAGTGGATATCCAGGACATATATGGGAAACTAATACCTGGTCTCCATTATAGGCCCCAGATACTATTTGCGTCTTATAGTCCTGAAGTTATTCTGCTGTTTTACCGTTGCTTGCATTGGAATTCAAGCTAGCCAAAAGATGAAAATATATGAGAAACCTTGCAAGCAGCCCACATGGATACAAACAAGCTAAATGTTTGCCATTGGCTTCAGTTTATGATAGGCCATATCTCATCACTCTGTAGATTCTAATTTTAAAACCTAAGTGGTACCAAAAATCTGAAATTCCATTGCATAGTGGTAACATTTGATACTAAAGATTACACCCTATAAAGATCCCAAGGTAGTCTTACATGCAGTGAGTACAGAATACAGCCAAGTTCATTTAAAACATAAATCAAACTCCATATGTGGTACCGCTCAAATGCAACGTCATCTTGCAAGAGTGCGAGCAACTAAAAAGCGAACTAATTAAAGGGCGTGGCACCCATTTTGCTTGCAAGAATTCATCCTGTTTTGTTTGGGATGAATATTCACGAGTGAAATGTGTGCCACGCCTTTTAATTAGCTTGCTTTTAATCCCTCATACTCACATGAGGCAACATTACATTTGAGCGGTACTGTAGCTTCCATTGCAATGATTGATGTCTTCAGCCATGTCAGATCATGATTGTCTGAATCTCAATCAAAATACTGCTCTATTGCCATTCTATTAGAGTAAGTGCATGGGCTATTAGCAAAGCCATGTATGGACTTCATTTATCTGCACTGAGCAGTTTTATGACTGAACTGGTGTATCATTAGCCATGGGTTCCACTGTACTAAATTTTTACCTTTGTTATTATACAGCATATAGACTACTTTACTTACCAGCTACCTCAAAGAATACTTCTCCAACAGACAACACAAATATAGCAACTCCAAATAAAATCAAGTAACGAGTGTCATCATGACCAGAATAGTCATAAGGAGCCACAGTTGCTATCAGAACAATGGGAACACTCATGTACAACAGTGCACCAATCCCAATCCTCTGCAGCATTGTGGGTATGTAAGCCCCTAGCATGGGGTATATGCACCGGTCAACAATAGGTATGAGAAAGAAGATCATGGTAGAATCCCATAGTACAGCCATCCCATAGTTGCTTTTTCCAATCTTTATCTGATGATTAGGCAATGACAAGAAAGGAAGCACACTCTCTACCTATTGGAAAGACACTCTAATAAAACAGGAATTCAATTTCAGTATTTCTTCTATTATTCAACAAGCAACAAGTTATACAATAGTAACCAGATATCTTAATGCACAGAGAAATGTTCAGACATTTCAATTCCCAATTTGTTATTCTGAGATACTACAAGTACACAGAAAAATTTGGAATTTTCAACTAGAGTAGGGACCATAGCACATCGATAAAAAGAACTGAAACAAGTTGGAGTAGTGCACAATATTAAATCACAGTAGAAGTGTTATATATCACTACTGTGCATTTCCAATATGGTATCTTGAGCACAGTAGGGATACAACACTTCATATTGTTTTACTGTGATTTAATATCATCATAGATTATATATACTATGTACCCGGGATTGGAAACGCTGGTGTTTATCCAAATTATCCGCGTTGGAGTGCACCCTTATGACAGTGAAGCGCCTACCCAGGCGGGTAGTTGATTCTTTTCATTTTCTTGTGAGTTCATAGCTAGCTAATAGAGATATAAAGGCTACATTTCGTATTTCATAGGTTTACTAAATGAATGACCAGGTGAACTCGACAGGAATGGGCGGTCAGCGGGGAAGTCACCGGTTCATTGAATTCGAGATTGAATTACTCAGACCATGCTCAGCCACAATGGTATGGTACATCCACTATTGTTACAGAGCAGACAGCACAGGTGGTATGGCTAGGGAAATTACAAAACAAATTAAATTTTATGTAATTACAAAATTAGAGTGCATTTCTAGATGGAAAGTAGCTACCCCTTAGAGTAGAAACTTTGCTGGTGTGAATAGGTAGATGAGTTTAGGAGAATGAAACAATGACATTGATGGTATAGCCTGGTGGATCTTTCCATTGTAATGAAATAGTTGAACCATCTAGTTGGCGTCTAAAGTTGTATTGGAATCTACCAATGATTGAAGTCTTCTGGTTATTGTTGTTTTATCATAATGTAATTTAAGCGCACGGGGTCACTAATACTGCATACTTATGATGTAACCTCATGACATGTCAAGACAATTGGGGGATTTGAAACAGACCAGACCCTTTCTCTCCCTACCCAGTGACAAAGAGAAAAGAAGTGGTGTGGCCTAACGGTATGGGTGCCAGTCCTAAAACAACTGCAACATGTTCCATTGATGAGTTAACAGTAACTGTAGCTATGGTTGCAAGGCCTATCTTATGGTGTACAATTTTATGTTGTAATACAATTAACCATTGTGGGATCCTTCCATTGCTGAGGACAAGCTAAGTGTCCAGAATTACCTGCCCTCACTTACCCTAAAGTGAATGTACCATAGCAGTGGCAAGAGTAGTGATGATAAATGTACGCGGCATCTCTGCTTAGCACAGTGCAGTATATGATTACTGTGATTTCCCTCTCTTTTGACTGTTGCATTGTGAATGCATGACATCAATGTGTTTGATGTACAGTGGAACCTGTCCTAAGCTGGTCACCTTCAGGCCAACATTTCTTGATGTTTGCTTTATACAATTGGGTTAGTGTATAGCTGCCTCACTAAAGGAATTAGAGTTGGCCAACTTCAAAGATGTGACCTTTCTATACAGGACAGGTTCCACTGTACATTGTACAATGTTAGTGTTGCATTTGCTAATGTAGCTCAATCTTTATGTAGACTGTTTTTGTAGGTCAACAAAATTCTTCCTGTGCTGTGTCTTTCTACCACTCGTCAAGGAATACAATGACAGTGTTTGTTGCTGTGAAAGATTCATCTCACATTGAAACTGATAGGATTTTTGTAGCGGACAAGTTGACTACAGAAAAATTATATAATTGCTATGCTGTACCAAGCTCAGGCTGTTCTTAGTAATAAATTAACAACATGACGGTATGGCACAACAGTGTATGTTGCAACATATTGCTAGAGGGATGGTTGCACTTATCCAGCAATGGAGTCAGCTATGACATTATGTCACTTATCTAGAATCTATAGTTGCTGTGAATAGTTAAAACAGCCACTGCCATGAAATTGAGTATGGTGGTATGAACCATATAACATACTCTATTACAACATTCATTATGTACACTCAATTGACTTTCTGTTCCAACACAGAAACATGCACAACACTGCACACTTGTCTCAATCAGTGCTCCATGTGACTATCAAATGTTAAAACTGTGTAGCTATTAGTAGGTCTCCTTATTTTGACTAGCTGAAGTACTATTCAAGTTTGAGAGCTGTACAGTACCACTCTATACAGAATTGCCTATCATTTTAACTTCTGAAATTGTCAGGTTTACAAATGATTGACACCAGAAGCACTTAAGAGTTTTACCATATTCTTGTACAGGCTACAGGCCTGGGGTAGGGGCAAAACAGCTAAGAAAGGGACATAATTACTTAGCTAGTACCACTTGGGTAACTAAACGCTAATCTTGTACACATGTTTTGTGGGTTGGAAATGTTCCCACTACACTGCACACCCCCCAAAACTTTTTTGAGTCCATTGGCTAAATGGTTTTGACACGACAGAACAGCGAATTTGCTAGGTATGAATCTCTGGCCCCGGTAGGCGCCTACATAACTATTGACCTACCAGTATTAGTGGCTTTTAGGTGTATCTCAACCTGGATATTAAGCCTTCTCCTTCGTCTTCTACCATACAAACACTTTGAAAATGGGCGGTTATTTGGGGGGTGCGCTCCAACGCAGATTGCTTTCAGCAAATGTACATGAGTAATTGGATCACGTGTCTCCGTTTCCAATCCCGGGTACGTAGTATATATAATCTATGATATCATGCACTACTCCAACTTGTTCAGTACTTTTATTGATGTGCTATGGTCCCTACTCTAGTTGAAAATTCCAAATTTTTCTGTGTACTTGTTTGTTAACTTTTTTTTGTAAATAATTATTATGACTGGTGAACCCACGTATACCGCATCTGAAATGGCACCGCGCGTCCCAATTATCATCTGAAAAGTGAAGTATCCATTATGCTTCGTTGTCAGCTTTATGCAACCCGTCATGCAGCATTTCGAATCAAGAACTGTTCGAAAAGCACCTCTGCAATCCACGCATACCGAAAGAAATGATGCCGCGCGCCCCAGTTATATCAATTATCGTCTGAAAAGTGAAGTATCCATTACGTTTCGTTGTTGGCTATGCTCAACCCGTTACACAGCAGTACGAAACAAGAACTGTTTGAAAAGCACCTCTGCTATCAAAATAACCACTATGACAAATATGGACGATTTCTGTTACAAAGGGAAGCCATCACGTGCTATCGCCAAATTGACACTTTTCGCTGTCAGCAAAGATGAATGGGACACAAAGGAGGACACTGGTAAGTCCATGAAGAATGCATTGTACGTACTGCGGTATGCCAAAAGGTACCTGTCAGGCTGAAGCGACGTTGAACAGTTTTAAAAATCAAGCCCGTACCCTTAGCCGTTATCGAGTTATGCTTGTCTGAAGGCATCAGACTAGAAAATTCCATTAAATAAATTATTTTTAAAATTCCATAGCAACTTGTTGAAAGCGTTTCGGGTCGATCTGAAAGCTTGTTTGGGCTTAGTTTTACCTAACCAATACTGCCTCATCATCGTCAGGGGAAATTGAGGCTGTTTTGGGGTGATATTAGTTCGTGAGCCACGCCTACTCCTTTGTGGTCCCTACTATACAGTTACTATCGTACTGTATGATTATATACCCATCACTGATTATAATGATAGTAAGAAAAATGTATGTTCTATTAGGATATCAAATATAAACAAGTCATATCCTAGTGTGTGAGAAAAAGTTTATTACATTATCACCAGTCGCTACTTTATAATCATACAGTCTGCATTGCAAATGGTCCAGCTGCATGTAAAGCCTTTGGAATGCAATCAGTCCATTGTGCAACCACTGGATGCTGTGGATACCCATAAAAATGTATTGAGGCCATTGGGAAAACGATAACCTACAGTACAATTCCATTACTTACAAAGTATACGGTATGTTCCAATTTTCTGTACATGGAAAGAAACTACATTGATTTCTCTGTCATTTTGTGGTTATCTGTTGTAAATGGGATGACAGATTCCTGAGTTATAGGGTCATGAAGTTAGCTTTTAATAGTTGACATTCGTGAGTTCAGAGTCAGAAAATCGTTCAAGAATGCCAACAAATCTTGACAATAGGCTGTGAATCGCTTGGCAGGAAAGTACTGAATCGACATGATAGCCAACTAAGTTAACAGCATGTTCCGTGAGCCCAGATACATTATCCAAGTGATTGCTACACTTGTTCTTGTACTGTACCTCTAGTAAACAAGGAAAACAAGCAGCTGCCTGTGTATTTTGTCTCCAAAAAGCATTTTCATCACTAATTCTATGCTTTACTGGCTCATAACTCACTGTTGGCTTAGTGCACTTACAGCAGACAAACATCACAGGACGTAGAAATCAATGTAGTTTCCAGTGCTGCTTTAAAAACTCGCGTACCTCCTTTAGATTCTAGGTGACAATGTCTGTGGCTGTCTGTAACCACAGCATCTAATGGTTGCACAAACACAAGTAAAAGATCAATCGAAATACTTTCCCTTACATGCAACTGGACTATTCACTAAACACCAAATTTAGACTTGAATACATCAATATCGATAAACTCTTGTCATATAGTTGTTAATTATTATAAACTGATATCCTGGATTGGAAGCTTTGTAATATATGCCTGTATCACCTACAACATTATTAACACACTTGCATAACTCAATAATGTGAGTGCTGGGATATCACTATATACTTGGAAATTAAATGGACACTAAAAGTGTTACAATAACCAAACACGCCACATCATGCACGTCAGTTGGTTATTACTATGTATACAAACAAGCAGAAAGAAAAATTAGGAATTTTAAGTTGGATTAGGTATAGAATAGTCGAACAAGAGAATAGCTAAAAAGTACTAGATGATACATATAGGGAAAAGTAAAGGCTTTTTGAAAGAATATTAAAATGCACAGCATAATACAATTATGCTACAGGGGCAGATTCAGGATTTGGCTAGGGGAGGGTACATCAGGGTAGTAGATATAGAGCAAAAGGTTTGGAGGAGACCGCCCAGAAGCTAAAGGTATACAGGACTGAAAATTTTGATGCAGGGCAGTTTTTATGAAATAATATATTAGTATAAAGACTGTACAAGTAGGGATCCTGGTGAAATTTTTCGCACACTGCCAAAAATTCCACCTTTAAAAAGCATCCTAAAGATAACTTACGAGACGAAAATCACCTTTACGGAATAGTACTAATCCATATAATACATAAAACAGCATTGAATACAACAAAACACTTACAGGTGGCTGGATATAGAATTTTAAAAAAGTACCAAAACTTGAATATTAGACTGACTGCCTGACTACCTGACTGACCACAGTCGCAAGCCTAGAGACCAAACGAAGCAGGCATGGCCACCATTTTATGCCACAATAACAAACTCACCAGTGGGATGTGCCTTTTGGGGTTCCGACGAGTGTGTGCCCTCTGTGCCTTGTCTTTTCTTTTATCTTCAATCAGGCTGCTTGTCTTCTTCTTCATCCAACGAAACCATATCGAGGCATTAACTTTCCGTATCAACACTTTTTCTAAGCAGCATAATAGACACCACAAGATTATTTAAGGTGCTTAGACTACACGCTACTGTACTGTACGGAGGTGTACTACATAGCTTTCACGATAGGTCACAAGATCACGCCCATCCTTTATATTCGCATTATCAATTTATCGATTGAAACCACGATGACTTTTACACTAGCTGTATTTCGGTGACCATATACCTTCAAGTTGGAATTTTGACTTGAGATACTCTAATAATCGATCGAAACCACGATGACCACGCCCCTTTGGGCAAGCACACATCTTTGCGGGCTGACTCGAGATACTCTAATACATCAGTCACCCTAATAGAACAGTCACTTGTTTATAGCTAGCTGTATGTCTTAACAAAAAACTAAACAAACCCTAGTATATAAAAATTATATAGTATAGCTATTTAAAAAATTGAAAATTTTAAAAGGAAGTAGGGGTTGATATACACACTACAAAAAGTAAGGAAACAAGCTCAAAATGTTACAGCTGAAATGAGAAATGATCCAGCAGTAAAAAGTGAGGAAACAAGATTAGATGACTACTTGCTAAAATGAGACACACTTTAATGCCAACTTTTGGCTAGCATCTTGAAATGAGACCATCAAATTAGCCAAAAGTAGGGATTAAAGTGTGTCTCATTTTAGCAAGTAGTCGTCTAATCTTGTTTCCTTACTTTTTACTGCTGTCATTTCAGCTGTAACATTTTGAGCTTGTTTCCTTACGTTTTGTAGCATGTATATCAACCCCTACTTCCTTTTGAAATTTTCAATTTTTTAAATAGCTAGTTTGTTTACTTTTTTTGTCTAGCTAGCTAGCAATATTGTACTCTTTTTGTTTTCCACATAGTATGAATATCACTTGAAGCAGCTATTTTTTACCTTCGTACGCAATAAGCGCCTCTAAAAATAATCATTGTCTTGTCTTTCAAAGCTATTACAGCAACTGTTTAAGGCTTCAGCTGCATTTCTAATGGCCTAAATGTTGATGATTTTACAGTAAAACATCGCTGGAGAGTCCACCATTATAAGAGTGGAACCCTCACTGGATCCCGAAATGGATCCGCCCCTCAAAGACATTATTAGCTAGCTACCTCACAAAAAGCTAAAGTGGTAATTAAGACTATATAAAACAACTATTTACCCAGCGTTAACAAATGCCAGAGACAACTCCTTGGGTACTACACCTGTTCACCCTCATCTTACGTACACTTCATTAAAATCACGTGTTTGGGTTGTGGGGCGCGCCGCAACTATTAATTATCCTTCGAGAAGAACAAAGATGCGGATGAATGATGAAAGCAAACAGAATGGTGCAGTTGACAGAATGGTGCAGTTGACAGAATGTAATTGGAACAACAGATTCGTGAATCCGCTGTCATTACCTTGACTGTCTGAAATTTCTGGAGCTGTACACCTAGCGCTAGCAGGTCTTACAGCAGGCAGGCAGGCTGGCAGACGAAATGTAGGTGAATTTCAAAATTTTAAAAACTCACTGTACATCAAAACATTTGACTTTTCGCTTCGTTTACCCAAGGTACAGCATCATTACAACAGTACTAATGCATTCCAGGGGGTACAACTTATTGCAAGGCCATTTTTAAGGTGCGAAAATCCACAAAACTATGATTTCTTACCAACCCCTACTATACAGCACTATCGTACTGTATGATATTATAAATTTAAAAATGAAATAGGGATCCAAGAAATAAAAAGTAGTGAAACAAGAAATGAACAATGGTAGTTATTACAGCATAGCTCGGCGGGAAATCCCTACTTTGGCACTAAACACAAAATAATTGCTATACCATGCCAAAGTAGGGATTTCCCACCGAGCTATGCTGTAATAACTACCATCATTCATCTCTTGCTTCACTACTTTTTATCGCTTGGATCCCTACTTCATTTTTAATTTTATAATTTTTAATATACTAGTATTGATTTTAAAACGAAGTAAGGATCCAAGCGATAAAAAGTAGTGAAAAAAGAGATGAATGATGGCATTACAGCATAGCTCTGTGAGAAAATCCCTACATTGGTTATGACAATTATTTTGTTCAATGGCAAAGTAGGGGTTTTCCCACTGAGCTATGCTGTAATACCATCATTCACCTCTTGTTTGTTTCTACAGATAGGTGATGGTCCTATCCTAGTTTCACACCTGAAAATCAGTCTTTTTTTGTTTATTGTTGAACAAGAGAGAAAACCTTTAATAAGTCTGATACATCACCTGTAATGGTGATTTCATAAACATTTCCTCTGGAAAAGGTTACAGATATACAATGGTTTTCGTGCTTGATGCCATTTTTGTCTACGCATTTTCAGACAAATACTCTTTAAAAACTACCAGTTTTCGCTCATACTAAACTGTATTTTAAATCGTCCTATGGTGTTGTGATTATGATCACCAGTTTCCATCCCCCATAATAACCCAACCAAACGTGCTGTTACAACAATATTATACTTTACAATGAATAATGAGTCCCTCACAAAGATTTCAAGGCTATCAAAAGCTTTCATCATCAAGAGAATGTGCATGTATAGGCAAATTTGATGGCCATTTCCAGGGCCGCCCACAGGGGGGGGGCAACTGGGGCATTTTGCCCCGGGCCCCATGCCTGAAAGGGGCCCCAGGAGGTCCCATGAAGGGCCCCCTGAATACCTGTTTAAAAGATCGATATACTCTAATAGAGCAGTCAGATCTAAATACTCTAATAGAGCAGTCACAGTATTCTTCAGAGGAGCAATGTAGCAAGCTTATAGATAAGGAGATATGGTTGGTGATGGGTAGTTATTGTCATTGCCAGCAGGTTGTGACCTTTCTTTTTTTTTTTCTTTTTTGGTCTTCACCTTACAACTTGGGTCAAGGGCCCCACTTTAACTCTTTGCCCTGGGCCCCTTAATTTCTCTGGGCGGCCCTGGCCATTTCACTGGGGGGCACGAACTAGCCTAGGACAGTTGGCGCTTATCAAACAGTACAGTAGTACTATTTAAGTAGGGATTCCCCCAAAAATGACACGCATCGCCTAAAATGCCGCCTTAAAAATCATCCTAGAGACATATTATGCAATGAAAATCACTTTTACGGATAATATTAGCCCATCTAACATCAAATACTGCGTTAAAACCAAGAAAACACTAATAGGCGGCTGGATGTAGAATTTTTTTAAATACTATTTTAGTCCTGCCTGCCTGACCACAGGAACAAGGCTGGAGGCCAAACAAAACAGTGCACAGCCGCCATTTTATGCCACAATAACAAACTCACCAGTGGGATGTGCCTTTTGAGGTTCCAACGAGTGCGTGCCCTCTGCGTCTTGTCTTTCCTTTTATCTTTAATCAGGCTAGTCTTCTTTCTCCATGCAATGAAACCATGCATATTGAGGCATTAATTTTTCATATCAACACTTTTCTTGAGCAACATATTTAGATGCTGTAAACTTATTGAAGCAATTTATGCTCGGTAAAACTTGTAACTTCACGATAGGTTCGATAATACAATCTTGGTTGATTTATAATGATCGAGCACCGAGACCAGTCGACCACACATCTTAACAATCTATCGTGATGACACATCCTGTTATTATTGGTCTATAGCTGTATTCACAATGCTAGCACAATGAAAATATGAAATAGTGGCGCACTGACTCAAGATACTCTAATACAGCAGTCATCCTAACAGAACAGCCACACGTGTATAGCTGTATGCTATAACAAAAAAACCAAACTAGTAAATTAAAAATTATTTATTTAAAAATGAAGTAGGGATCCAAGCCATATGAAATTAAGAGGATGGCATTATAGCATAGCTCGGTGGGAAATCCCTACTTTATAAATTAACATTGAACAAAATGATTGTTATATATAACATGCCTATGTAGGGATTTTCGTTTGAATTTATATAAGGGGGGAAGCACATGCCCCCATGCCTCCTCTAGGATCTGCCACTTACTGTCTCTCTAAAGGACTCATTAGAAGGCAGATACCTCATATATGGCAAAGGAACAGTATATATTGACCGTTTCAATGTAGAAAAATTCAGACCAGGTGGTGTATTGTTTGATCTGAATTATTTTTGTACCATTAAGCACATTGTGTAATGAGATCGATAATCTATTTAGCAACCAGCAGTTACTTACAGCACCCAGCAGCATCATAGAAGTCACCATAGAAACTAACACTAGTATTACTCGGTAAAATGTCTTCACATCTTCCACTTGTTCAATAGTAAATGGTCCACGATATCTTGTCTTAGCTAAATCTAATCTTGGAGGATGGTCTTTATTGATAGTAAAGGCACTTTCATAAGGATCAAATTTCGCTTTACGAGCAAACCTTGTCACATTGAACACCAATTTAAGTGGATTTCTTATCTCATTCCTGGTAATGAAACTCCTCTTCCAGCAGAACAAAATCACAAGAGCTAAACTGATATTTGCTGTAGCAACTGTCAACATTATTGAGGCTCGATGATAATCGTTCTCAACAAAGAAAGCTCCGAAAGTAAATTCTGACAAGGTAAACAGTGCATTGCCAATATTTCTTGTCCAGAAATACCAGTGAAATAAAGAACTCAATTCCTCACTGTAAGCTCCAGGCAACTGGTCACAAGCAAATGGTAAAATATTGGCCTGGATGGCGGAGGATCCCAAACACAAAACGACATAACTGAAGAACAGTGCTACCTCAATTACTCTGGTGAGTGCTTTAGATGCATGACCACCTGCAGGTTCCGCAAGTAGAAAACTCACAGCTCCAACTACAAGACTGACCACATATAGGAGTGGTCCAAACTGATATTATCATCTTGTACCTTCCATACCTCGCATCTGCCAAGTAGCCAAATACTGGACACAGGCAAGTCGAAAACACATTAAGATAGACCAGCCAGATTATACTAGCAATCTGTGTTTGTTCCAATTCACTGTTGTTGATGCCGAGATACTTTAGGAACGGAGGAATGTTACCAGACACGGCAATAGCATTACTAAATCGTTCAAGTGAAGATATAAACAACACCAATAAGACCGCCTTGTTCCTTGGACATGGTCTAGTATCGCATCCACAACTTGGCATTTTACCTTTGCTCTATAGAGGAATTTCTAGGAAATCGGAATTTCTTGAACAACCACACTGATTTAATTTTGACTGTTCTGTTTTGTATCACCCGCTTCTCACAGTAAATGTCAGGATATAAACTGGGAAATTGTCGAGGAAATTGTTTTTCTTAATGGGTTATAACCTGACCATATTGCAATATATTGCTACCGTATTAATCCTATGCTTAGCTTATTATAGAAGAAAACTAGTCGGTCTAATCCGGATATCCGAAAACCGGGTTTTTTGCCGCTGTTTGCCCAGCTGAGTTGTCGCTTCATACTCACCTATAGCTCTGTTTCAGATATGTATGCCGTCTCTACCAGGTATGTGTACAGTTATACGGTTATACCATAGATAATACACGTGCACACTGCTATTAAAACACATCTCCAGCTTTAACAATAACGCACGTGTTCCGCATTCAATGCACACTAAAGTAAACAGCTCCTGTGTTAAAGTGCACACTACCATACACCTCAATGTGTAAAGAGTTGTTTTTTAAGAGGTACAACTGAGAAGAGTGTGCGGTTACTTGAAAATGCGTGCTAAGGTACACCAGTTGGGATGGCACATCCATATCAAACTGTTTGTCATACATCAATTTTTCCGTTTCATGTAAATAGCTATAACACTACCTTCTAAACAAACCGCCATAGCTTTCACATGCTTTGTTTAATGGTAGTGAGACTTGGCTCATCACATTCCGAGAAGAAAGGTGATTTGCCTGGTGTGTAAGCTATTTGTGTAATGCTAAAGCTAGAATGAAGCCTTGAAATGCAAAATTTTGTATTTAGAACACACGCGAAACACGTTTGGGCATGTTTTTACAACATATCTCTGTAAGCTAACCTGTTTTGCAATTTGTACAGTCGGGATCTTATTAAGAATCTTTCACTGCGTAGAATGGTACCAAGTTTAGTGAATTTGGTCGAGGTTTACAACTTGTAATTTTGGGTTTTCCAATGGATTATTGTATGGGGCATGACTTATGTTGTCATTCGACAATGAATAAATGTTGCTATGGTAATGTTATCATACCTGTACAGTTAGCATTCGACAAGGGCTTTCTTGGCTTTCTTTAAACATATGGATTGCTGTAGAGATTATATGAGTTAAAGGCTGTAAATTTGTGTTTTTGCTGGTAGCATAAAAATACATGTATTTTGTATTGGACAAGCAATGGCATGGAATGATGAAATTTTTTGATTAGCCTGTTTAACCAAGCTGAGGTTGCTAAAAGAAATCTGGTAATTGCTGCTAGGTAGATATGATAATCAATTACTCGATTCTGCACCTTATCAGCTATTACTGGACAAAGAAAAGATGTACCCTAGATAGGAAGCTGGTTGTACTTGTAATACATATAAGTACTGTAAAAGGGTTAAATGATGGCTACGTATGTGTCAATGATCAAGCAGTTTATGTGAATATTTTTGCAGCTATTATATGGCCCAATCTAATAGATTGAAAATTTGCATAAATTGACCGGATTTGCGAAAAGGGGTCTTCCACACACATCCAATATACTGACTTTGATGATTCACAACTTCAGATTATAATAAGCTATTAGCTTGAAATTTGGACTGTAATGAGAACCAACATAGGTGAATTGATAACAAAACCCTGAGGTTTGTATCTACTTTGAAAATTAAGTTATGGTCTTCCAAAGTATAGAATTAGATGTGTGTAGAAGACCCCTTTTCGCAAATCCGGTCACGAATATGTCAGCACCAAGTTACAAATTTACAGTACATGTAACTGTAGTTTTACCTAACATCTTCCTGACAGTTCCCCTGTCAAACTTTCGTGCTATGTGTAACTGTGGTTGTGATCTCAGGACAAAGGTAGCTCCCTAATTCATACACTGTATGTACTGCGGTATGTTAAATGCACCTTTCAGGCTTATGAGGTGTATAACAGTAATATAAAATAAGGCAGTCCCATAGTCTTATAGCCATTATTTATTGACTCTTGTCTGAAGGTATCAAGCAGTTAGTGAGTATGAAATCCTGTAAATTACTGTAATGCTTACCACTAAACTGTACCAGGGGTGTAGCCAGCCGGAAGGTGATGGGGTGACAGGTATACCCACGAAACGCTCAATGTCGTAATCATTGTATAAAAGGCTAATGACCCAATGATGGGCTAGCCAACATACGGTGTTGAATTAATTACAGTTAACTAAATCACAACTATGTTCGTACTTATAAAAAGCTATACTGCAGAGTCGAGCTTCATCTCACGTTCCTCACTGTACTCCAACATATTCATCCACAGTCACATAAAAGCAGAATTAGAATAGCATGTTGATGTGTTATAACTGCTTACATTAGACACACTGAGGCCTGATGTGACTCCTTGCGGTCACGCAGTCGGCTGATTTTGTCCAACCATTCCAAATCCCAGGTAAACTACTTAACTCAATTCCGACTTTATAATCCCCTCTATGATAGACCTTGCTTCAGAGTCACAGTAGGCATAGATAAAATCTCATGCTGCCTCTTCGGCATTTTATACCGGCACGGTGAAACTTCCAGAAAGTCTACAAACATTAACCATGATCGGTGAAAGTTCTTACATTTAACTCTCAATAGGTGCTAACAATTTATCACCCAGATATCAGTGTTTTCTCAAGATTCAATTGTAGAAGGTCACCCGCCTTTGTTCAAAATCTTTGGAGTGGACCATCACATGGGTAGCTGGTCTAAATATAGAACAACAATCCTAATGTTTTCGTGAATCCCACTCATACTGGAAATGACTGTTGTACATCATGATTTCAGACATGTACTGGCGATAACCACCAGCAAGTGCCAGGCTAGCTGATATTGTAAGCAATGGTGATGGGTGAACTTGTAGTTTGGCGGCGCCCGCCCTTTTTGCATGTTTGAAGGAGGCGGCCACCAGACTAGAATTTCTGATGGGGGGGAGGGGGGCAGATTCCCCCCCTCAACTACACCACTGAGTTACTGTACTAGCATATTATGCGTGAAGTAGAGCCCCATCCAACTCCATTCTGCCAACATCCTTTTCATACGAGAACTTAGAATGTTAGTATAGGTACATATTACTTCCATATTACATACTGTTGTAATAATGGATCAATACATGAAAGATTATAAGCCATCACTGAATGTATATGTATTTAACTAGTGTGCAATAGAACATTTTCCCAAAATTGTAATTCTTTAATATACCACTTATACTGTATAAATTTAAATGTGCAGAGATTTTACATGCAGGCAATCACAAATGAAGTACACTTAGCAAAAGTTTTGTAGATATTATATCAGTTATTCTGTTCAGCGCAAAAAAATACAGTAGCACATGTTTGGTGATGGCACAACCCATTGGTATTTTTGTATGGGTAGTAATTATATATATATATATATATATATATATATATTATACAGTATGGTAGTACTGTATAGTAGGGGTCTCGAAGATGTGGGCGTGGCCCTTGGAAATATATCGGCCAGAAACCATCCTCTGAAATCCTTCACGGCTACTTGGCACTATTGGTTAGGCTAAATAAAGCTCAAAAGTGCCTTCACATTGATCTAAAATGCTTTCATCAAGTTGCTACAAAATTTAAAAATATATATTTAACGGAATTTTCTACTGACTGACTGCCTGACTGACTGACTGATGCCTTCAGACCAGCGTAACTCAATAATGGCTAAGGCTACAGGCTTGATTTTTTCGCTATTTGACGCCACTTCGGCCCGAGAGGTGCCTTTTGGCATGCCACAGTACTTAAAATGCATTTTTCATGGACTTACTAGTATCCTCCTTTGTGTTCCATTCGTCTTTGCTGACAGCAAAAAGTGGCGATTAGCGGTGGCTTCCTTTCCTATAAACGGAAATCGTCTGTATTTTTCATATTGGCTACTTACATTGTAGAGGTGCTTTTCGAACAGTTGTTGACTTGTACTGCTGTAAAACGGGTTAAACATAGCTAACAAAGAAGAGTAATGGATACTTCACTTTTCAGACAATAATTGATTAACTGGGGCGCGCGACGCCATTTCTTTTGTTTGATGCGGTATGCATGGGTTCACCAGTCATAATAATTATTTGAAAAAAAGTAAACAAACAAGTATAAGGAAAAATTAGAAATTTCTAACTAGAGTAGGGGTCAAGAGTGCTCCAATACAAAGTACAGAACCAAGCTGGACAATATTAAATCACAGTAAAACAGTTAAATTTTTTATATATACAGGTGTATCTCTACTGTGCCTAAGATGGAAATGCACAGTAAGGATATAACAATTTTAATTGTTTTACTGTGATTTAATATTGTGCACTTTACTCCAGCTTGTTTCTGTACTTTTTATTGGAGCACTCTTGACCCCTACTCTGGTTAGAAATTTCTAATTTTCCTTATACTTTATATATAAGGGAGAGGGGGGGAGGCTTAGTGATGTCAGTCCTTTTATAAAAGGTGGGCATATTACTTCCACAGTGCATTTTGACTGTTCATTCAGAGTGCTTGACCACCCTAAGATTATTGCAAACTTAAGGATTGTATATACAAACCATGTTGTTTTCATTTTCACAACATGCGTATTTTTGTCTATTATATGGCATCTTTCACTTGATGTTGTATGGTAGTGTACCTTATGACAAACGTTCTAAAATTATATATATTGTGTACTTATACAATTTATGGTTTTAAACTGTATGTACTTCAAACAGCATGGCCAGTACCAAACTGGTATGTAAAAAGAGGAAGATCTCTGGATACAACATGTATCATAGGGAAATTTTGAAATCGTCAGGTAAGACATTCAAAGTGGTCATCATTATAAGATTATATTATTATTTATGTTTAAATTGCTTGAATTTCACATTTACACGTAGTCTAATATTTCATTTTTTCTTATCTCAAGCATTTCCATGTAAAGCTATACAATTCATAGTGCTGAGGCGTTGTAATAAGTATATGGGTGTATGGGACCAAAGCAATGATGTAAGTAGAAATTAGAAATGTTTTGCAAATGTACATTTAATATTGTGACTGGATGTGCAATAACCGGGCTTATCGCCCATGACAGGAAGTTTAATTTTTTGCCATAAACACAAACCTACATGAATACACTATCAAGATTCACTTCCACAATGCTGGCTGCATTTTCCAAGGCCAGTGGAAATCCATACAGACAGTCTGGATTCATAATGGAGCTCTGGCCAGCAAAGAGGCAGCTGTGTGTGGCTGTATAGCTCTGTGGTGTTGGTTTAAGACCTGTGCTGTTCCTTGTCCTTCATTTTAGCCAGTTGTGAGTCCTGTATGGCCCATATCTTGGTCTATTTCACCCTTTTGCCTCTCCTGACATTTTTGTTTCATCAACCACTCGTCCACCACCCACCCATTGCTGAGCTCACCTGATATATCATGACAGGGACTACCTCAGTAAATAAACTATCTAAAATGGCGGGAAACTTAGTTTTTGGCTACTTGTTTAGTGGATGGTTATAAAAGTAAGGAATTAGTGTAAAATGTGTGAAATTTGGTACACGTAACTTCATCCATTGGCGAGCTCCAACACTCTAAATAATTAAAACCAGCATTTCTCAATACTTGTGTATAGGCGATAAGTCCGGTTTTCGTAGAGCCAGTCACAATTGGCATTTATCTTAACATGCATACAAGGGTATAGCTCATTCATTACTATATTTGACTGGATTTTGGGAAACCGATCCAAATTGCACATTAAAAGTTTTATCATTAAAAGCTTTGAGATAAATGATTTTAAAGAATTACTGTTCTTAAGACCATTCTAACTTGCCAAGGGTAGTGAGTAGTGAGTACACGTATAAAATTTACACTAAAAGTACATCAAATATTAAATTTCAGATAATTTCCGCTTTTCCAGTGCTTGTAGAGTTTCCCGCCAAGTAAGATAGAAGTTGCATGGATAGGTCGTTATGTCATGGGTGCTTAAAATAGGGATGAATGGTATGAGTGAGCAAGGGATAGACTTCAAAATGGTAGTGCGCGACAATTGTACGAGATTACATGGCCATAATGGCTCCTTAGTAGTTGAAATCAAGAAAATACTTTGTCAGCTGTAACAGCCCAATAACCAGTACATTACTGATTAATCAAGCCAGGTTCTATGCCAGAAATTGCAATTAAGGAGTATGTATAGGCATGAAGATTCATTATATAAGTACTATTATATTTAATTGATATGCACTGTGTATATAGAAAGATGAAATCATTCATTTTCTTATTTTCTTACATACAAGCGAACACATATAATTACTGGCAACATTTTGTTTGTAGATCCAAGTGTCTGTCTGGGGGACTTAAATAAAATGATTGGTGAGCAGTGGCAAGCTCTAACCCAACAAGAGAGAGAAGAATTCAACCAAATTGCAAGTGTAGAGCCAACCAGAGTTGCTACTTTGAAAGATTTTTTGAATCACCTAGCCAAGCTGGTATGTCCCATGCATTCGTCAAGGAGAGCATTGGTTGAAACTTCCATTCATTAACATGTTAAATCATGAGTATTCCACTGCAGGTGCTACTTGAAGCACTGCCATGTGTATGTACGGAAAAGATGCATACCACAAGGGAGTGTGGTGAGAGGCTAATGCAGCAAGAGGCAAACTAGCGCTGTATACGACTCAAGAAACCCCCACCCCCGAGTGGTGTATTAATGCAAGTGATCTTCTAGTTTTATATTTTACTTCCTGGTCATCTTGCTTAATGGAGCATTCATTTTGAGTACCCTAACTGCTTCAAAGTGTTGTTATCAAACTATCTTTGGTTTTAGTATAATCTTTTTCTAGTCATAGAACAAACTATTTCATACAAAAGTTTATGCACCCTAGAAAAGTAGAAATTTTGTTTTGCAACTTATGTCCACCCAATTTTCTTTATAAAATATTGTAATCAATAATCTAAACTGTTAGGCTAAACACTTGAACGAGTGATAAGCAGCACAGATACCAAGTTTTATTAAAATTTTAAGCATGACCCAAAATTCATTGTTGATTTGACATCAATGAATGAATTCTAAAAGTTTTTTGCATCATAAATACGAATAATAGTCATGTACTGTATACTACAGAGTAATGCAATCAAAGATACTTTGGTCTGAGATGTTCTTTACTCTGGTGAAGGATAATGAACACTACTGTGGGGGAACTGCAAAAGGGATTTCTTTTCTAGAAGATCAAGCTCCTTATATACCCTATTCTTTTATTGGATATCTTCACCATCCAGTGGCAACAAGTGGTATGTAATCTTAACTTGTGAAAATGTTTTTATGCATGCTTATGCGTACATCAAAAATAAATGGCCGCACAAAAGAACCATTCACTATGTAGACTTATTTTGCAAGAACTTTTAATTGAAAAGGCCATTTCCGCAATGACTTTGATGTAATATGTTCTACAAAATAGTGTGCGTGGTTCAATAAACTTTTTCTTACTTTAGTTTTCCGGTTTAGTTTTGTGATAAAAAGGTAAATATTATAGCTTATTATGTACAGCTGTATGCCCAGTAGCAGTCAGTTCAAGTGATCTCCTTTGTCGTAAGTGTGTCTCCATATAAGTTACCCAACAGCAATGGATATGAATCCATGTTTGCTTACAAAGTGTGTTGCACCTACTAATCAATTGGTGTGGCTTAATGAAGGACAGTACCACGCAATCTTGATAGGTAGGTGTGGCTCAAAGAAAGCTAGGATGTGAAAAGACTAGACTATGATGCATTTATGCACTTTCATGTTATGAACTGATGTTTCATATGTGATCTAATCAGGGTCAGACCAAGATATTTTCTAAACTAGGTCAAACCTGACAAAATTTGATTTGACTGACCCGGTCCTGATTTCAATGCTGGTGTGCATATATTTGTTTCATATAATAATGTGTAAAAATTTTGTACATGTGAAATTATTTACTTACATGTACTGTAGGTGCTCAAATCCTTGCCGATACGGATATAAATGTCAAGAGGAAACAAGTTGAAGAAGTGTTCAACAAGCTATATGGTATGAATATATGCCACCTACTCAGCTGTAAAAAAATAAAACACCATTCATCAGAAATTTTCCAATTTTATTTTCATAATAACACATTATAATTAAAGTGCACATACCAATTGTACCTGAGAGAATATTTTTTTGGGTCAGTTACATAACTTATGGTTATGCACAATGTAGGTTTAAAAATACATTTTTTTCTAGAATCACTATTGAAAGCTTCATATATATATATTTATAGGGGAAGCAAATAGAGATGGCAGTAAAAAGCTACCATACTCTAAAATATCCAGCTTAGGAATAACTGTCACTGGGTTACCAGATGGTGTTTCATTGAAGCATCCCTCTTCCTATGGCCGGAAGCAACTACAGTCTATTTTAGACTGTAAGGAAAGACTGATAATAAACTGTAAGGTTTTAAAATTAAACATGTTGTATGAATGACATATATTTTAGTTTGTAGTCCAGTGCATGGTGACAGACAGTCAAGTAGAGGTTAGTCGTGCTGTGTTGGGAACTACATATTTATCACGTTTATTGGTTCAGTGAATACTACTGCTGTCAGTGGAGCAGTTGGTAACAGAACTGAGGATGATCAGCCAAGAGGTTAATCGTGCTGTGTTGGAAACTACATATTTATCACGTGTATTGGTGCAGTGAATACTACTGTCGGTGGAGCAGTTGGTAACAGAACTGAAGATGATCGGCCAAGAGGTTAGTCATGCTGTGTTGGGAACTACATATTTATCACATGTATTGATGCAGTGAATACTACTGTCAGTGGAGCAGTTGGTAACAGAACTGAGAATGATCAGCCAAGAGGTTAGTCATGCTGTGTTGGGAACTACATATTTATCACATGTATTGGTGCAGTGAATACTACTGTCAGTGGAGCAGTTGGTAACAGAACTGGGAATGGTTGGCCAAGAGGTTAGTTGTGCTGTTTTGGAAACTGTATATTTATCTCGTGTATTGATGTAGTGAATACTACTGTCAGTGGAGCAGTTGGTAACAGAACTGAGGATGGTCGGCCAAGAGGTTAGTTGTGCTGTGTTGGGAACTACATATTTATCTCATGTATTGGTGCTTATTAATAGGGTTTTGAAGTGGGCGAATATTGGCAAATAGGGGAGCGATAAAGGCGATGATAGTAAATAGAGTGGGAGATTTGGGGTTAGTGATAGGGATGTTTTTGTTATTGAAAGAGTATGGGACATTGAATTATGATGTATTAAGTTGTTTGGTAGAGAAGGATGTGGTAGTGTTGGAAGTAGTAGGATCGTGTTTATTTTGGGGTGCGGTAGGGAAATCAGCGCAACTAGGATTGCATACTTGATTGCCGGACGCAATGGAGGGTCCAACTCCGGTTTCAGCGTTAATTCATGCAGCAACGATGGTGACCGCTAAATTGATAATACAAGACTCGAAAGAAACAAACAAGCAAAAAAGAACTTCCCACTAGAACATGCATCCCATGAGCCCCAGTTGTTAGAAAGAAAGTTGAGCCATATACAGAATCCGATATAGTAAATAGCACCACATAATACTCAATTCCTTGCAACCCAGTGAATAACAAACCCAATCCGACAGTATATCCTAAAGCCTTTAGTGCTAACATTCGATCTCCCTTTGTAATACTAAAATGCGCCCAAGTCACCATAGCCCCAGAACTTAATAAAATTGCCGTATTCAATAAAGGAATGGCCTTAAAATTCAAAGGATCAATCCCCGTAGGTGGTCAAACACCTCCAACTTCGGTGGAGCAGTTGGTAACAGAACTGGGGATGGTCGGCCAAGAGGTTAGTTGTGCTTTGTTGGGAACTATATATTTATCTCGTGTATTGATGCAGTGAATACTACTGACGGTCGGCCAAGAGGTTAGTTGTGCTGTGTTGGGAACTACATATTTATCTCATGTATTGGTGCAGTGAATACTACTGTCGGTGGAGCAGTTGGTAACAGAACTGGGGATGATCAGCCAAGAGGTTAGTTGTGCTGTGTTGGGAACTACATATTTATCACATGTATTGGTGCAGTGAACATGTTTTTATATTCAGCCATCATATTATAGGGTAATCTACCAACCATAGCAACCATTGATAAGCAACAGAATTTTTAATGTTACACCAAACAATTGTTACCTAGCTACCCTGGTTATGGCACCAAAGCAAACTGTTGGTAGGAAACCTTTTTGTTGCTGTGGTATTGAGCTTCAATCTGGTCCCACCATTATTCAGACTTGAACATGTGCGTTCAACAGAACCATTTCACACAAGCACAGATATTTGCTGAATCCTAAGATTCTAAAAGCCAACTCTTGACATATTGCATCAAGGGGATACGTATACGGGCCATTAAATTATATTGTTATAATATAAGTCATAGATCATTTTGCACATCTATAGTTCTGTTGTAGAGTTTATGTATAATTTATTAGTTTCCATTGATTAACTTATGTGTATAAATGTTTTTGAATGTGTTGGTTGCAGGAACTGTGCAGTCTGAGAGTGATGAAATTGTTGTGCTGTTGTCACCTACAAGACAACCAGTTGGTCTTGGACAGGTTATACAAAGCCAGGATATACATGGTCACACTATTTCACCAGCCCACATAAAAGTACAAATTGATTACATTATTCCAGGAATTTGTCCGCCAGTTCCTATGCCCTTTGATGATGGTGAGCTTTGTTCGGGGCAGTTTGTTGCTTGGCCAAGGAGTCTAACTACTAGTGCAACATTCTAAGCTAGACAACTTTCATACACCAGTTTCTGTTATGTAACTCTGTAGCTATTGGAAGTATAATCCTGTGCACTGTAACAGTACTGATGTTGTTTCTTTATCATTAAAAGTATCTTTAAATTATATTATATTCTTGCATATAAAATGAGACTACATACATTTGATTGTTATGCTCGAAATAGTTATAATTGTACCTCATGCAACTTTTCTTGGTACAGAGGAACCTCAGTTGCCTTCATGCCAACATTTCTTGACCTTATTAAGCAGGTAGCTACCAGTATATTAGACTGGTTACTTCATACACAACTCATTTAGGGATTAATACAATGGCCAGTGTAGACAGGTGACCTGATTAGGCTCGTTAAACTGTATTGAGATGGCAAAGCATGCAGTACATATAAATGGCTGAGACATTCCTGGTGAGGTGTTTAGAGTCAACAGATTAGGAGAAATATTTTGCACTTCAGTAAATACAGGAAAACACATACTGAGAGTACCACCTCAATTTTCAATGCTGAAACTTTTGGTTTGAAGGTAGAAACACTGCTGATTTCTGAGATTTGTGATATTGAAATCTAAAGGTCTGCCAGATCTTTGTGCATATGGCTAGTGTCTTAAGAACAGAAGTGTTACTACAAAGAATATAGCCATGCCAGGATTTGTATGCAACAATGGCAAGTAATTCTTGTCAGAAATACTCTTTCAATGAACAAACGGTCTAATAATATTGTGTTTGTGCATCACATTATTTTTATGAGTTTGGTATGTTATAAAGATTTGAGATGGAAATGCATGCAACAAAAATCCTATTATGAGTGATCTAAATGTCTATCGTTATCAATCATTGTTGCTTTTTAAGTGACAATATGATCCTATTAAACAACATAGCTGCACTTAAAAGTTATTTAAGCCATCGACTATGCAAATTCCATACAAAGTGTGTATTGTATCTGTTGTGCTCTGTACACCACAGATGTTTACAGCTAATAAACCTCTTACTATGGATATACAGGTTTCTCAAAGGTGATTCTGGCTGTAATAAGGTTATGGTTACACTGTAAGTCTTAGCCATAACCTTTGTACAAAAAGATGAGCTGTTGTACCTATTACATTTTATGCAGTTGAATGACCTCAGTATCATGTTTAAGTTTGGCTTGTGCTTATTGCACTATAGACGAGTACGTACTCTGATCTTTTTGTTCTCTTCGATTTGCACAAATCACTACTTCCTGTACATGTATTATCCATAATTTTAAAGAATTTTATCCACAGCCAGTGAATCTCTTACCATTGCATGCACGATGCCTGTATGTAGGTAATACATAATAATTTTATGCTACTTTTAATGATAAGGCTTTCTAAATAGGTGCCAAACACACCAAAAACATGAGACACACTGCAACTTAACAGTATAGTGGATTTATAAGAATCAATAGAATATTGAAAAAACTTAAATGTGCTATGTCAATTATGTAGAAGCCGGTAGTACATAGTATAAGGTGAAAATGCAATAGATTCTTATTGGTCTATTACAAAAGTGTCTATGTATGTCTAAATATGCTTATAGGCTACTGTGTAAGCTAGAGTACTGTAAAGATATTGACCACTAACACAATAGTTGACTGCTCTATTAGAGTATTTGTTACAATATTAACCAGTAAAAGTGGGAGGACTATGGTCCCTCAGCCTCCTCCATTTCTCTACTAATGAACATTACCAATCTAAATGGTTTGAACACCTGAAAATGTGTTTAGGTCTAAGGATTTAGGAGATACAGGTAAACGAGTACATTTAATTTAAAGGCGTGGTCATTTTCACATATTTCACAGTGGATTAAAGCTTCGGCACATATCTCATGTTGTCCCTTGGGGTCAATTACCCTAGAACAATTGAGAAATATATACTCTCCTAAATTAAGTGCATACAAAACTTTGTCAGATCCTACACTAATGTGACAAGATCTGTAAAAGGGGTTTATATGTACTTTGCAAAATCTGGTGAAGGAGGTATACACCAGCTGGAAATTTGATCTATAATACCCCTAGCATAACACCATAGCTTTGTGCATTACGGTGCTCACATATGAGGAGCTGTGATCAGTCAAATCAAGCTGGAAAAGTTACACAACCTATTTTCACAGATGCTGTTAAATATTTTGAAATATTGTGAC
Source organism: Dysidea avara (assembly GCF_963678975.1). NCBI lineage: Eukaryota > Metazoa > Porifera > Demospongiae > Dictyoceratida > Dysideidae > Dysidea > Dysidea avara. Next base: position 44,844,904 of record NC_089274.1, read on the forward strand.
ATGTCATTGCGTGGATCTTCGACTTGTCTTATGTACATTAAAAGCAAAGTGTTTTTTGGTTCGGCTGCAAGACAGTTCTTTCTTAGACAATCTTAGTAGATTTTCTGCATATTCTTTTAAATCATTTCTTCCCATGAATGAGCCAACAGGTCTTGAAGTCATCACTATCTGTCTCATCATCCCATGAGACTGATAATGCCTCGTCATTAAAATATGATGAAATACCATCATTATACAGAACTTCATCATCGTCACTAAGTTCAGGTGATGTACTACCTACAATAACAATACGTAGTTCAGTTTTGACAATGCATGTATACATTCAGTACTATGATTTGAGCCATTATACAAATAAAAGTCAAATGGAAATGTAACAGTTTGGGCTAAACTGGATAACGAACAACAGCTTACAAAACTTTATCCTTTGTCCATCTATAATCAACGGAGGTTTATTATGCAAGAACTTTCTTCATGCTTAAGCAGTATTCATTAATTAAAGTTTACAACATAATAAGATATTGGCAGTTTAGTAGTTTACTACACATATGTACACATACATAGTACAAAATATACTACATATATGCCATATTGGCAGTTTATCTGTACATGTATTATCGATATATATATATATATCATTGGCAAAATACTGATATTAGCAGTTTAGTGGGAAATTACCATCTTCATCATTAATCCTTGCCATAGAAGAAACGAGCAGTTCTAAAGCAAAGAAAATGATAAATCTAGCACAACTTTTACAGCCTCTACTTGACCCATCCTCAGTTGTTCTGTTACCAACTGCTCCACTGACAGTAATATTCACTGCACCAATACATGAGATAAATATGTAGTTCCCAACACAGCACAACTAACCTCTTGGCCGACCATCCTCAGTTCTGTTACCAACTACTCCACCGACAGTAGTATTCACTGCACCAATACATGAGATAAATATGTAGTTCCCAACACAGCACAACTAACCTCTTGGCCGACCATCCCCAGTTCTGTTACCAACTGCTCCACCAACAGTAGTATTCACTGCACCAATACATGAGATAAATATGTAGTTCCCAACACAGCACAACTAACCACTTGGCCGACCATCCCCAGTTCTGTTACCAACTGCTCCACCAACAGTAGTATTCACTGCATCAATACACGAGATAAATATGTAGTTCCCAACACAGCACAACTAACCTCTTGGCTGACCATCCCCAGTTCTGTTACCAACTGCTCCACCAACAGTAGTATTCACTGCATCAATACACGAGATAAATATGTAGTTCCCAACACAGCACAACTAACCTCTTGGCCGACCATCCCCAGTTCTGTTACCAACTGCTCCACCGACAGTAGTATTCACTGCACCAATACATGAGATAAATATTTAGTTCCCAACACAGCACAACTAACCACTTGGCCGACCATCCCCAGTTCTGTTACCAACTGCTCCACCAACAGTAGTATTCACTGCATCAATACACGAGATAAATATGTTGTTCCCAACACAGCATAACTAACCTCTTGGCTGACCATCCCCAGTTCTGTTACCAACTGCTCCACCAACAGTAGTGTTCACTGCATCAATACACGAGATAAATATGTAGTTCCCAACACAGCACAACTAACCTCTTGGCTGACCATCCCCAGTTCTGTTACCAACTGCTCCACCAACAGTAGTGTTCACTGCATCAATACACGAGATAAATATGTAGTTCCCAACACAGCACAACTAACCTCTTGGCTGAACATCCTCAGTTCTGTTACCAACTGCTCCACTGACACTTGGGTCTTCATCTGTAAGTGAGACAACTTTCCAACACACACATGTACATACACAACACACATGCATACACAGTACTACACAAACCAAAGCAACTGATCAGTTTCATTTGAATGGAAATGGAAACATGAGCTGGAATTATCTGTAGATAAAAAATGCAAATAATTTTACTCTAAAATATCAATGTAAGAGACCTGTATAACTGGTCAGGGGAAAATGATTTTCCGTACTGGCCTATGATGTGCCCATGGAAGGTGGTATAACCTCTGTAAAGCACATTATTTTATAAGTTCTGATGGAGAAACAAGTACCTGGGACTATGTTTCTGAATAAAGATAGCAAATCTGTTAATTTGGTACTGAAAATCAGTAACTTTCTTGATATCAAGCAGTAGCACCCAGATAATTTCTCTACATCTTTTTCTTGTTCATGTAATTGTAAATGGATTTCTTCTTGGCTTCTCTTTAAAGATGCTATCTGCCTCTTATAATATTCCAAGCAATTTCTCATTTCATCTTTTAGTAAAGCTATCTCTTCCAGTGACCTTTTTGCAGTCCTAAATTTCTGTACGGCTTCACGTTTCACCTCTATTGGGATCGATGTAGCAATTGATGCAAGGCTAACTGTATAGCTATTCCAATGGATATTAATTGCAGCTTCCCAAATCATGTGATCCTCCACCGGTAAACCTTCACTAAAAGATCTCAACATCTTCTTAATTTGGTTATTGCCTGCACTAACTCGCTTACTTAAACGAGAAGCAATCGCAAGTCCATCTACAGCAAAAATAAATGATATTGTACATAGCTTCAATGGGACACTATGATATGTGGATAGAATTGAAGGACACAAATCTGTTATATGCATACAAATAAATAATCTTAGCAAAGTAAGGCGACCTATAGCTAGGAATGAAAGCATTAAACTGTACCAGCATATTTTGCCTTTAAGGTAAGTAAAAACCATCTTTCTCTTGCTGCTTGCTCGAGTTTTAATAAAAGACACATTCTGTGCTCAGATGCAACCAAAGCTTTAGCTTCCCGATACTAAGTAGATGATGTAGACCATCTTTGACGGACACCATTTGCTTGTTCTAAACTTTTAAGCTTGTCCTCACACTGTGTAAGGCACTCTAAAAGTTGAGAAGGCAGTACAAACAATGGAGAACTTGGTTCAACCGTACTGATTGAAGTAATAGAAGACCTTTACAAAAGTAGGACACATATTGTAAGAACTAGAGATGAAAGAGCATACGTACTTAATTTCTTCGTGCATATCAATTAGCTTGACATACTTAGCTTGCCATCTCTCAGATAAATTCATAGCTAGAGCACATGCAAGTAATCTGCACATACATGCAGTATCTCACAGATATACCACTTGAATCTTGTAAAAGTTGAGATCTCTCCTCCTCTTCCCACCTTTCAACATCAGCCATGGAAAACTGAACTGTGATTTAAAAGTCGGCAAACAAAAATTATATTGAATGCTTAATTGTGAACTTTATACTACACGTATCTAGTACCTGGTGACATAAGCATCAAATCATTTAAATCTTTGTTAGATTCTTCTTTCAAACTTTGTGCACGATGGAACTTCTTACAAATCAACTTACCTGGTAATTTTTAGCATTACAGTGCACATCAAACAAAACATACATAACTATCATACCGATATTGTCTATTCCCTTCTGACCATAATAGAGGATAGCATCACTAAGAACATCAATTCTATGAGATGGTCCCATTTCTTTGGTCATCCGACTAAATGGTCTTAAAAAAGACCACATCCTTTCCATGCCCTCACCATCACTAAGTCCAAAGCTTTCAATAATACAAGGGCTAAATTGGATCTAGATATCAGATATTTGTACACAGTTGCTCCCTTCAACTTGACAGAATTTATATTCATCCAAATGGAAGGGGTGACACCATAAGGTTTTGAGGGTACTTCCCAAAAACTTACTCATGAAAATATAGCTAGTTTACTTCAAACAAAAGGCAACAGCACCAGACAAAATACACTGAAAATTTGTAAGCAAAGTACAAAATACAACACATATAAAAGTATATAAAATATAATTTAATAATCATATGGCACCAAAAATATAAGTCCTAACAGCACGTCTAGTTTGAAAAAGGAAAATGAAACATAGTCAATGGGATCTTATTTCAGATAAATAGTGCATTTCAATTTCAAGGGAAACGAAATGAAGTAAGGGCGGTCTCTTTAGCAGAACAGAACAAAATGAGAACTGTCTGGAAGATAAAGAGCAAAGGTCATTAAATTTAACAGCAATCATATTACAGGTTTTTGCAATTGAATTCGGCGACTTTGCAATTGAATTCGTCCCGTTTGCAATTGAATTCGTCGGTTTTGCAATTGAATTCGTCGCTTTTGCAATTGAATTAGTCGCTTTTGCAGTTAAATTCGTCCAAAACAAGAATGGCAGCTGGAACAAACATGAAAACATGATGTAGCAGCTGCTACAAGAACTTGTTCAAGTACAACAGTAGTAAACAACTCTTTATAAGGCAATAATTCTTCCTCTACAGCCTCTCCAACAACATTCCAAACTCTACTGCGCCATTCGCGATGGGTGTGGTCACTCGCGAGCAAGCTAATTAACTTGTCAGACAGCTATCAACTTCGCGTACTACCAGCTTCAATTACCTTCTAGTGTCTCAAGTGTAACTCTCCAAGGCATAAATAGTTCATCTCTTAATGAACGGGTTGGTTTCTTGGAGCCGTTTTGTTTATGACGAATTGTAATGCAAACGCGACGAATTCTATTGCAAAACCGACTAATTCAACTGCAAAAGCGACGAATTCAATTGCAAAACCGACGAATTCAATTGCAAAACCGACGAATTCAATTGCTAATACCATACCTGTTTCACTGCCCGTACAAAAGTCTCAATAGTAGCAGTGAAATTTATCCCGTATTTCACTGACAGCAGTGAAAAAGTTGTAATTGCAATTTCATTGGCTAGAATTTATGTTAACAATGTAGCGCCAATTAGTGTCGAAGCGTGTTTAGTACATAGTGACAAATTGCGTACATAGCAAAGCTAATGCAGCATATGCAGCGAGTATGGTATTAACTGGGAATAGCATGGGTAGCAGTGAAATTTGGGATAAATACCACTCTTGTTGTATTGGAAATGGTAAATTTCACTCGGCTTCGCCTCGTGAAATTTATCCCCATTTCCAATACAACACTCGTGATATTTATCCCAAATTTCACTGCTACCCATGCTATTACTAGTACAAACGGGACGAATTCAATTGCAATACCGACGAATTCAATTGCAATACCGACGAATTCAATTGCAAACGGGACGAATTCAATTGCAAAGGCGACGAATTCAATTGCAAAAACCTGTAATAATGCGTATAAAAGCCTCACTAGTCACAATGCTACTTTAATAATTTACGATACTTGGTCCAAGCTAAATTACCAGTATTTCTGGTCAACTTTAAATAGCGAACTGAAGTGTACCATAATAGGTACAGTAACACATGTATGTAGCTACAAGTAGACAGTTGTTAACGATATTGAGGGGCAAGACTCTGTAAGCTATTAGCGATGTTTTAAAATCATGTTATTAGTATCTCAATAACGAGAAATATGAGCATATGTGGTTTCCTACATCTTCATTTTTCACTCTGCTCAGGGGTTTCTGCAGCTCTGTGCATTCTGTACAATTTCCTTCTAACATTCCTACACTGTCTAACATCATCAGTAGTGTCTCTATCGTTGTCAGCCATGGTTCATATCTTCCATTAACAGAAACTGGTAGCAACACGAGGTACAACAACACAAGGTTTTATACCAATGCACGTGCTAAGTCAGGAAGTCACGGTGGCATTTACGATGACAACAAATAAAAAAGTCCAGTAATCTATCCCGTTTAACTTCATGTACTGAGCAATAACTGACAGTACAAACAAGGAAGTCCAGTAATCTACACCATTAATTTCATTCCATTTTATGTATTATCAAAGCTGCATACAGCAAGTATGCCAAACCAACCAGTACAATTGAGCCCTGGGGTGTGCAAAGACTACATGTGGGAGTGAAAAAGTAGGCTCAACTATGGGGTGAACTAGACAGAGGAATACATAATGGTAGTTTACAAAAGCACACAAATCATCACCTGGCAACTGAGTTTATGACCAAAGCAATGAAAAATAGGAATTGCTAGATGAAACACTGACAATAAGTCATCACAAGAGTTTGCCTGCATCATTGACTTAGAATACAAATATTGTAAATGAATTAATCCAGCAAACCTGAAGGTGCTTTTGTAGTGTACAAGACACATCGTACAACAGTTTAATGTCATGGCTTGGAAACAATTGTTGCAAACAGTGCATCATGTACACTGCATAACTAATCCTGTTAGTGTATATTTAATACAAATGAATATCATTCAAATTCTACACCACATTACTACCTTTCTCCGTGAAATAGATTAAAGAATCTCAATGGAACTTCATGACGGCAAATACTTCCCATAACAGCAGTTTCATCTAATGCTTTGTATCGTTTGCTAGATCGCAACTCATTTCCAGCTAAAAAGTTATTACACAAACCCTACAAACCAAGTAAATGCATATAGCATGATTCGAGAGTCATTCACATACTTGTGAACTTGAGTTGCGTGATTGACTATGAGATGACACAAAAGCATTCACCTCATCCTGAGGTTCAAATACCATTTTTCCACTAAGTGGACCCTGAACACTTTTGCCAGCTGACTTTTTCCGACAAAGGCCAAATATGGCATCTATTGACACTGTCACTGCTCCACTTTCCTACATGTCCAACCAAAATTAAAGAATAAGCGAAAGGTTAAATTTTATTTCATATGTACATAATTCTACAATAATGCACTACACAATCCACACAGATATTTGCAAATGGCATTTGTACCGTAGAACAAGCTGGGCATGAGTGATCTAATGGAGTTACATGTATTCCCTCTAAAGTTTGGAGGCGTCTCCGGAAATGCCTGCAGATCAATACAATACATAATCTTGGATTCTTACAATAATGCATTGCTTATTAAGGTAATGCATACGACCATTAACAATTTTCTTTCCCACTGCCCAAAAGAACTCATTTGTAAACAACAAGATATGTGTCCTATTGCTATGCTTATAAACACTGTACTGTGTAACTACAAGAATTTCTTCTTTCGATTGCAATCAGCAAAAGTGTACATAATTTTTTTTTTACTTTGTAAGTTTGTCTCTACATATTTTTCTTTCTCAGTTTGTAGGAGCTACTTTGGTGAAGGAGTAATAAGCAGCCAGTTAATTCTTCAGCCTCCGTGTCATATGATCAGAAACCAGTATATGATTTAACATTCAGGAGCTATCCATCACCAATCAGGGAATAGAAAATAATATTTGCACTTGCCAATTAGCATGCCCCATTCATTTAGTGGAATGTACCACCAAATACAGCTAAGCATGGCTATGTTCTCTCCGATTATATAATTTACTGAATGGTAGCCAAATAGCTGCTGCTACATAATGCCGTACCTACGTTTTTCTTCAGAAATCATATATAGCTATAACTGAATTAAATTAGACTTTTGAATAATGTAAGATTATAAATTTCATCTAACACTTCCTCCAACAATTTAAAAGTGGAAAAACAGTATGCAGAATTTATTAATGTACCTGTACTCTTCAAATGAATCAATCAATACCGGATACAGATTGCATGGCATCTAATAAATTATAAATTACATAGCTTAATCTACTATGTAAACATAATAACACAGCACACTAATTTATGTCCATGTATAAAGTAATTAAGGTAACACTATCTGTGCTGGACTTGCCTAACAGATATGTGGAATTGTCTAACTACAACGCCTTTGATGCGGATAGTCCTAAATGCCCCAAATTGTGGTATTGTGTTTAGTGGAGCATGCAAAATACTCATATTCTACAGTGGTATACATTCCTTTTAGTGCAGAAGGCAAACTGGCTCACCTTTTATTTCCAGTGCACAGAGATGCAATAATTACAATTACCTCTTGAGTACAGGGCAGAAAGAAAGCTTACAGACACTGTTTAAGATGCTCCCCATCCAACTATTTTTTAAAAGCTAGTAGTGTTACATTGCAGGTGCTAGAATTCCGCATACACATTCCTTATCACAACAGATGCATTGGCAGAATATGTTGAGAAGTGTACTAATAATGCTACATAACTACTTTAGTCTGATATAATAAGAATTTTATTCGACCCTGTACATGTATCACTACTACATATACACACTGTACTTACATAGATCCCTGAAAAAATGTGAGTTAAAAATAATTGCACATTAGTGTAGTAGTGCTCTTTTATACCTATATGAATAAATTTCACATACTTTAATCAGTTTCTTTGTCACCAAATAGGACCATGCTTGTGTAAAGTCCTGTACTGCTACATGGCACTCAAGCAACAGTGCTTCAAGGAGATCCATAAATTCAAATGTAAAGGCTACTTGGGGATAGACAGGAGTTCCAGGCCAGTAATTAAATCCAATCAATTTGAGTGCATCACACTTACAGGAGCAAAATGGAAAATTCAAAACACGTGGAGATCCTGTATGAAGAAATACTTGAGGTTTTTGTGTGAGCAATCATCTTTTGCTGAATTCTTGCCACAAAATTTCTAAAGTAAGCCTGACATTAACATAACAAAATTGTGACCTTATTTTGGAAAACCTATACCTTTTGACACAATGGTAAACATTTTTGTAATACTTTAAAATGGTAATACCTCACCAGCCTTGGTAACTATGCAAGTGAAATTTTCCCTGAAGATGGAGGCTTTAATGCCCTTTCAGAGCATCTACAGTATAAGGAGCTCCCTGTAGGAGTTCTTGTCATTTTAAATAGGTTTTTTCATGAGTAGCCATTGCTGTATCACAAGTCCTCACAAATGCACTTTGATATGCTCACAGAAACCCGTCTCTAGAAAGCAAACCCGACAAGTTTTAAGATAAAGTTAGTGTAAAATTGTTAGCTGCCAGACAGTGTAGCCATCTCGTTCTGGTGTTATCTCAAAACTTGTTTATATGCCAAAAAGGTAGGTTTTCCAAAATCAGGTGTTTGATTTGGAAAATGTAGTATTGCAAAGATCTGCCCAAAATTTGCTAAGTAACATTGAATTGCAATATGGGATACATGCCAGTATTTTAAATAAAAGTTCCATTATTACATATGTGCTACTTAGCTGTTTATTGGTTATATAAATAGCATACTACATACCTTCAACACTAAAACATACAATGCTTCTCCTTGTTATATTCTCACAGCATGGCTTTGGATCAAGCACAATGCCATCAGGCACACTGTGAAAAAGGTGGGATATAAGATGGTATTTCCAGTGGCTTATTGAATACAAATAAGCCTTAATATAAATCCTGTATTATACTCATGTTATACTTTAGTATAATCCATACTATACTATTACATATATGGTTTCAGTTTATTTACCACATTACCTGAAATAGCTTATATCTAGTATAATGTCCACGCTATACCATCACATATATGGTTTCAGTATGTTTAACACAGTAACTAAAGCCTTACATGTGATTGTTAGTATAATACAGATTATATCAAGCTTTTTTGTATTCAATAAGCCACTGGAAATACCATCTTATATCCCTCATTTTTCACAGTGGCAGTTCAAGTGGCTGAAAATAACCATCCTATTGGTACATTTATATTATAAAGGTAAATTACTAAGCATGTTTCTATATCTACCTCCCAAACTTCCACAAAATGGTGAAACAATGAATGTTGGTGCATATCAATAGCACATTGCTTACAGTAAATCATAAGAGGTCCGCACTGATCACATTTCACTATGCCTCTAGATTTATCACATATAGTGCAATCCAATAGTGGTTCACTCATATTCATAATAACTCCATTTAAGGCAACACTTTGGACGATTTGCCATTTTTCAGCTGCTTTTTGCTTCCTCTTTGTGTGAGCTGTTTGCTGCTCTGTATCTGGTTGATCATCATAACATGTGCCTTCATTATTTTCATCTAGTATTTGGTCAGATGAATCATCAGTGTTAAAGTGACACTCTTCAACAAGTGGAGGATCGCTGAAACTTCTAACAGGTGCTTTAATGTGCTTTATTTTACATCTCTTAGCAACACTAACAAGTGTTAGAGGAATACTTTTCCTCTTTATAATAGTCTTCCTTGGATTCATTGCTCATACATACATGTATCTAGCTAGATCAACTATATAAATCCCAGCATGTACATGCCAGTACAAAGTTTGGTAAAATGCCACCTAAAATCAACAAAAATAACACAATTATACCAATACCCATGTTTCTTAGCTACAGGCACCAAAGATATATCAAGGTTTTTAGGCCCTTTCAATTTCAGCATTTGGATGGATGATTACAGCCTCTGATCCATAAGCTGAAAGTAAACAAGGACTAGACAAAATCTCCAGAAAGGGGTGGCTTCTTTAGTTTCAAGCTTTTGGAAGTTTTTTATTCTACACTGTATGAGCAAAAAGTGTGTACTAAATTAGAGTTTTACATGATTGTAGTATAATGAGTAGTTTAGTTGTTAATGCTTCGATTAGCATGCCAAAGTAAAGTAGCCACCACATCCGTCCCCCCCCCCGATCAGCTCCTGTAACTTTCCTACATTTTCCTATTTTCAACAGGAGCAGCTAGGGTAGGGGAAGCAGACGACAGTTGGGGTTGTTACCTAAAGAAAAATAACTAGTCCAGATATTATTCCATGTAACTTTAGTTACAGATAAGTTTGTAAAAGTAACCACTAAGAGCTTTAAATTTAATACTGTTATACTCATTACTAAGGAATATAAGAACAAGTGGCTCTACCTTCAGAAGTAACTTATAGTAGCTAAACTAGCAAGGGTTTCCACTGTGAAAAATTAAAGTCAGTATTTCTTTATAATCACTGAGTATGATTTTTAATATGCAAAAGACAAATGTGAACCCACAAGAAACATGGTTCATAGTTACACAATGAAGCTTATAAATTAGTGCTTTTGTCAAAAAGTGATGAAATAATAATCGCATGCGATTATTGTTCAAATGGTGGGATGAGCTGTTGTAAGCTACTAATGCTAAGGCTACGCCATTATAAAGACACTCACACAATTTCTGTACATTCCAAAACATGCTTAAGTACCATCAAGAGTTCATAATATATATACTGAGGAGAGTATTCTACTCCCATATACCCCTGTAGAAGGGTGTATCATAAAGTGATAATGCAATACTTCCAAGTTCTTCCAATTCTTTTTGTAAAACTAATGATGTCATTAATCAAACATAATATCGATTGTACGTGTGCCTAACAATGTCGCTAGCAACCGAACTAACTCTACTTCCCAGCACTTCTCACTGGACTACAAGCACAGGTTCATGGTGTAGACAAACAAAATGGACGTTTCTTGAAAGTTCATTCGCGAATACAGCAGGTTCTGAGCTTCACTTGTGTAGTAAGGCATTGATTCGTGTGCTTTTATGGCTTCTTGTATGTCACAAACCACAACATCTTGTCGTTACAGCTTCACTTTACGATACACCCTTCTACAGGGGTATATGGGAGTAGGATACTCTCCTCAGTATATATATTATGAACTCTTGGTACCATTAATTTGTGATTGTTCACAACTACTACTAACAGCTAACAGTCACATGTGACCACATCTCATCACTTTATGATGAAGCATTAAGCCTTTGTTGCACAACTAGAAACCAATTTTAGTCTTGTTTTTTGTGAACTTGTGTTTGTCTTTTGAATAACAATGAGTAGCTATTAGTTACCAAGAAATACTGACTTAATTTTCACTTCGAATATTTGCCTCACACTGTTCCACCCATTGAGCTATTTCTGGTATACTCTTTCTTCCACTCTCTTCAGAGCAAAGAGACTGAGAGGAGACTGTAGCTTTCAGTGTAGTGTAGTGTTGTACTTGGTTCCACAGTTCCATGTCAAAGTCAGTGAGTCACGAGTCACGAACCAAATACAATTATAGCTAATGCACCTATCAATGTTATCCCCCTCAGGGCGCAGTGGGGAAAATGGTGGGGATTTGACTTTTGGAAAAATCAAATTCTCCACCCATGGGGTAACAACTGGTGGTCAAACCTCCATGCAGTATGGCTGTAGCTAATACATTTTAGGAAACAGGTTAATTCTTATAGCTTGCAAGCTAAAATTTCGAATGGTCAAATGCCCCACTAGTGGGACAAAATTTCTGATCAAATCGGGCCAAAATCCCCCACTAGCTAATCCCCTGGGAGGGGGGTAGTGGGGCTTAACATTGATAGATGCATAAGCTCTTCATTATTATACGTAGCTATGTGTAGAGCTGTTTAAATGTTTACAATAAACTTACTTGCCAGGTGGTGACTGCTTTACACGGGTCGGTGGTTCACTCGGACAGGACCAATGTGGGCGATGATACGTGCACGGATACCTCAGGGACTCGACCGACTAGTTTGCTCTTATAATAAGCTAAATATAGGATTAATACGGTAGCAATATATTGCAATATGGTCAGGTTATAACCCATTAAGAAAAACAATTTCCCAGTTTATATCCTGACATTTACTGCGAGAAGCGGGTGTTTGTATTTCAAGGGGGTGTCACTCCAATACTGTACTACGATCTGCGACCGCGGTCAAAGCTAAAGGTCAATAAACAAGGCCGATTTTTCGCGACGAAGAACAACGGTCAAACTGTTTTCCCAGCACGGTCAAAGCTTCGCGAGTAAGTAGTGCACGAAAATATAGCGAAAATAAACGGAACCAGGTCCATGGTCAAGACAAAAATTCGATGAAAGTCAACGGTCAAAATCGAAAATCGATCTTGACCAGCTTTGACCGCGGTCGCAGATCGTAGTACAGCCTATTGGAGCGACACCCCCTTGTATTTTGCAACTGTGTGGTTTGTCACGCTGCAGGTGGTCCCCCGCCGCAAGTGGTCCGGCCGGACCAACTACCGCGCCTCAAGTAGTCCGGCCGGACCATGTAAAGTTGCTGCAGATGGTCCCCCAAAGAAATCTTCACTATCAGCTTCCCAGTCCAACGTCTTGATCAAAACGCACTAAATACGAGTCCTGAAGCAGTGAAGCGAAATTTGAGTAATGCATGACCTATTCTTAAACATATAATTCTGAACATTGCATTGTTTTGCAGTTGCACGTGGTCCTTAATTCGTGTAACGTCTTGTGGGCACCAGCGTCCCGGCCTTTCGATCCCCCTTTCAAAAATACTAACAAAACAAACTCTAATACTGAGTAATAGAGCAGCCAGTCAAATAGAACAGTCACCACTATATATGACATAGCTCAAGTTAGTGTCATGTAGTCATCCACATGCAGTTGTCAGCAGTATGTGACAGGATAACACTAAGATGCTGTGATTTAGGCTGGAGTGTGGGTTAGACAGCTGCTCTATATCAATGGTAGGGTCCGCAACGCGAAAAATCGATATCCTCCAATCAACTAGCTACCTATAACTATTGTCATATGTTAAGCTAAGTGCAACTTAAATAACACCAGCGTGGCAGCCAAGTTTGTCACTCTCTTCTGGTAGAAAATGATACAAATGTCTTAAAATCACGTGAATTTTCGTTGCAGCAGTTCGTAGGGTTCTTCGTATGCCACGATATTCACTCTCAATATTGTTCAAGTAGTCTATCATCAACTCGAAGTATTGGTGGTTTGATTTTATTGGTCAGTTTCTGGTGGCAGCACGATCTGTGCAGCTTTTTGGCGACAGACAAAATGCTTCTTCCTCTGGAGCACAGGACAAACAGAGCAGCAACTGCACCGTGGGTCAGCAATGACCAGTACTAGGTAAAGTACCTGCATGCGGAGTATGGTTATAATTGAAGCTTGTTAGCCATCTGGCTGAGCCATATATATGCTGGAATTCGGCCAAAATGACGCGATTTTTGCAAACAAATACCAGAATGGTTGACACATCAGTGAGACAGTTTCCAACAACAAGGATACAAAGCTTATAAACACCTAACAATACGGCTATCTCGCCCAGTAAACGCATAGAGCAATCCAATGTATGAAATAGGCACTCACGTGATCGATATTCAAATCTCGGAAATAGTGTAAAAGTATCAATTATCGGACAATACGATGTTCGGACAGCTGCCACTCACTTCCTGGAAATCCTGCAGCTTAGGTTATTGTACCAAAAGGTAGGCTACAATAAGCAATAATTATCCTCCAACGATCAGCTTTGCGTGATTAAAAGCTTAAGAGTTACAGCCAATAGTATGCTTAGTCCGATAAAATCTTTGCGGGTGTTCAACCCTCTGGCTGCTTCTAATGCGTCCTCATCACTGGCCTCCTGTTATCGGAGGCACGAGAACATTAAGAAACGTACGTATGCTCAGAGAATTCGTGAGGAGGAGCATGCCTCTTTTACTTCCCTGGTAATGTCTGCCTCTGGTGGTCTGGCTCATGAGGCTTCTGTTTTTTATCAACGCTTGGCTCATCAACTTTCAAATAAGTGGGGCGATGATTACTCTGTTGTCATGGGGTGGTTAAGGTACTGTCTATCTTTTTCTCTCTTGCGGTCCTCCATACAATGCATCCGCGGAGCCCCCTCATGGGTTTTACTCTTTTCACCACCTTTCATAACCCTTACGTAATATTAAGCTCAAAAGCATCCAGACTTCCTACTGTAGTTGTTGCTCTCTCTCTCTTCGACTTTAGGGCACGCATCTAGTAATTGCCGCGAGTAGTCGACTTTAGGGGATGCGTCCAGTAGTTGCCGCGAGTAGTAGACTTTAGGGGAAGCGTCCAGTAGTTGCCACGAGTAGTAGACTTTAGGGGAAGCGTCTAGTAGTGTTAGCGTTAGGGTTAGGGTTAGAGTTAGGGTTAGAGTTCAGCTTTGGTTTCTTCTTCACCTTTAGGGTTAGGTTCTTCTTACTATATAAAGCTTATTTCGTTAGTCACATTTATAAGATACAAAAGAAGGGAAACAAGGGAGGTAGCAGCGGTAGCATAATCGGTAGCACACTGGCCCATCACACTGGGATCCTGGGTTCGATCCTCCTTCAATACTGCACTTTTTTTTTCGCCTTTTTGGTTCACCGTTTTTTGTCTAAGTTCTGTAGGGCTATGAAATAGGGTGAAAAGAGTGATACCCGCCCGCTCATCCATCGGTCACTATGTTAAGACTCCCCCAACTGTGGAGCTGATTCGGGCAGTCTCAGTTTGCCGTGGACTAAGAAAGTCCCGGTTTGTCCAGCACAGGCCATTTATGTGCTGGGGGTGGAAGTCTAGGCAAGGGCAGTCCATCAAGAAAGAATTTAACAAATTGGCAACTAGCTACATAGCAAAAACTGATCTGTACAAAAAGAAAGTAACAAATTGGCAACCACATAGCAAAAACTTATATACAATAATAGTTAACTAAATAATCATACAATAAAGTAGACCAGCCACTGTCGAGAAAATTTTTTAAATCATTAAGTGTGGGTGCATTAACTATGTGATTGGGTAAACTGTTCCAGTCATTGCGTGATGGCTCGTACAGTGAAAAAAGTAGATCTCACTCTTGATGTTGCTTGAGGTTTAAATAACTTGTAATTGTGACCCCTAGTTGTTAAAGTTGCAGAAGTAAACAAATCTGATAAATCCTTGCTGTTGGAGACTGTCTCACTGATGTGTCAACCATTAGTCTCGCGTGGCCAGACCCTTTCCGCGCAGCCGCTTATCGATTGGAAATTGTAAGCGCCGCGCCTACAATTTCCAATCGATAAGCGGCTGCGCGGAAAGGGTCTGGCTACGCGAGACCAGCACAGATCGTGCTGCCACCAGAAAGACCACTCCAAATAAATTCTCTGTTTCGTCCTGGACTCAGGCATACTTGCATGCGGGAGGACGGTTCATTTCCATTATTTCATTATAAGATTGGCTAGCTTTTCAAGCCATTATTTGCCTGACACAGCCAAAAAGGCTGCATAAAAACATGCTTAAGCTTGTTCCTTCCTTTGTAAGTTGCAAAAATAACACAAACGTGAAGTTTGTGCTGACTTGATTGCACTGCTGACACGTAAGCTGACACTGTTTCAAGATAGTTTTACTGAGCCTATCAGTATGCGGAAAATAATGGAAGAATACGGAATAATGGAATATATATATATATTTTTTTTTTTTTTTTTTTTTGGAAGATATAAAGAAAATAAGATTAGAACATACAAATAAACAGTTAAACAATTAAATCAAAAACTGAGTCTCTGATTGCACCAAGACCACAGGAGCACTTTTGATGTAATGACCTTGTGAAGATCACGCTACTCTAATGCATTGGATTGCTGAATGCAGCAAACAAAATGACAATTTACATCTAATCCATCCTAGTACTGTGGAATAAGGGTCATTCCATTTGTCAGACAATAAACTCGCCAATCTCTTGTAAAATACACTGGCTTCATGGCCCATTCCTCCGGAAGCAGATAACACTAGAGGGGTAAAAGAACTGTGTTCCACTTCACGGATTCGTAACTCATAAGCTCTCTTCTTTGTTATTTTGTGTTTCCTGTAACATGACTGAAGGGTGGTTCCACTGTTGGATGGTGCAAGTGGGTTAAAAACTCTGATGTCCGTATAACATTTTTCATAACGACCACCCCAAAATCCATTCATGGCAATGTCGAAGCGTGCGCCATCCTGAGCATTGGCAGTCTTCTGTTGAAACCTTTCATCACTTAGAGGCTGCAGATGAGGCTCAACCTCCACATCATGGCACTTCAGATAATAATTCAGCTGTGATATCCCTCACATCGTTGTGGCGTATTGAAGGGAATCCACCCTTTGGACAAGATAGGGCATGATCAACAGAAAAGTTGGTACCACACGCACAGTGGGAAGGTGTACGAGAGGGCATCCAGCCATACCTCAAAGCAAGGGCATCTTGAAAGGCAGTCTTGTGTAGGGAGAAACCATGTTCCTGCACAGGTAGGGCAGTAAGCCAGCTAGAAGCACCCTTTTCCTGTGCTAAAGTAACAGCCCTCTGAAGAGTGGGAGTAAGCTTAGAGAACAGTTCCTTAGAAAGAGTGGACAAATTGATAGTCTTGGATTGTTTAATTTCAAGCTTACGGGAGTACAGGCTACAACAAGTATCGGCAGTATAGCCAAAATTCTGTGATAAAATGAGTGATCGTAAGGGTGCTGTGACATACATTGAAGCAGAAAACTCAATAGATGATAAAGAATCAGGTGCAACAATGCCTAGACCACCAAATCTAGTTGGAAGGGCAAAGAGCGAACGTTGAAGAGCACCAGGAGGGTCAAGGGCAGTCAAGGCTGGAATAAACTTTGTCAATAAGGCTTTCTCGAGTGACTGGAAACTAGAAGATGTATCAGGGACTGTACGTGTTACATACAGCCAACGGCTAAATAGTCCATGAGTAAAACATGTATAAGCAGCATGAGGTTGGGAGATAGCGATGGAGGGCAGTGTATTTAGAGCCAGCTGGCAGTAACCAGATGCGGGCGGTGGACGGGAAACAGAGAATTTATTTGGAGTGGCCAAACTAACCAATAAAATCAAACCACCAATACTTTGAGTTGATGGTGGACTAATGTTGAGAGTGAATATCTTGGCATATGAAGAACCCTACGAACTGCTGCAACAAAAAATCACGTGATTTTAAGACATTTGTATCGTTTTCTACCAGAAGAAAGTGACAAACTAGGCTGCCACGCTGGTGTTATTTAAGTTACAGTTAGCCTTTTTATTTTATTTTTATTTTCCAAAAATGTGCAGCCTCAGTTTGAGGATTAACGCACATATGAAACATGCATACAAAATGTTTTACAATATGATTGATTATGGGATTACTGATTGGTAGGGGAAAGTAAAGTTGGTACTTAAAAATTTGTAATGATTGTTGTTGGATTAGGTCAGGTGGGAGTGAATTTCACAGTCTAATTGATCTAGGGAAGAATGAATTACTGTACTGATTGGTCCTTGCATAGATATGATGAAATCTTTGGTCATGTCCTCTGGTGTTAGAAGTGACAGGGATTAAATCAACAGGAGATATATCAATGAGATTATGAACAATTTTGTAGAGGAGGGTGATATTGGATACTTGTCTGCGGTGTTCTAAGCTGGGAATGTTAAGGTCAATGAGCATGTTAGTTACACTGCTGAAATACGAGAAATCAGCCATAATGAATCTGGCAGATTGCCTCTGTACTCGTTCAAGCATATCAATGTCTCTTCTGATGTGAGGGGACCAGACAGGATTGGCGTATTCTAAGATTGGTCTTATCATGGCATTATAACATTTCAATTTGATTTGAGTTGGGCAGGACTTAAGATTTCTCTGTAGGAATGCTTTGACTGATAGAGCTTTGGATGTGATGTTAGTAATGTGTGTGGACCAAGACAAGTCATTGATGATTGTAACTCCTAAATATTTAGTAGATGAAACTTCTTTGATAGAGATGTCATTAATGGTGTAGATGTACGTGATCGGATTGTGTTTACAAGTGATTCTCATGAATACACTTTTATCAGGATTAAAAAACATACCAGATCTAGTGCCCCATTGTGATAAGGAGTTGAGATCATTTTGAAGTGATAAACAGTCAGATGTAGAGTGAATAACAGTATAATTATAAAGTATGGTATCGTCAGCATACAGACCAATGTCAGCATTGATTGATAATGGTAGGTCATTAATATAACATAAAAATAATAGAGGGGCTAAGATTGTTCCTTGGGGGACACCCGAGTTAACTGCATGTGATCACTGGTTGAACCGTTAAGAATTACTTGTCGATGCCTACCGATGAGGAAGTTTTGTAGCCATGTTAGTAGTTCCCCTCTAATACCATAGTAGGATAATTTGTTACATAAATGGTGATGGGGGACTTTATCAAATGCCTTAGATAGATCTAGGAAAACACATGACAATAGTTAGGTAGTTGATTGGAGAATATCAATTTTTTGTGTTGCAGACCCTATCAAAGATCTCTATGATCGAGTCTATGATAAAGCCAGTGGGGGACCACTTATGGCAGAGGGGGACCAACTGCGGTGGCGTAAGTTGTCTGGGGGGGACAAGTTGCAGTGCTGCAAGTAGTCCAGGGGGGCCAAGTATGGTTGCTGCAACTGGTCTGGGGGGACCGGTTGTAGCATGGCAGGTTACTTGTCCTGTATATATATGTTGTCTTTATGTGTGTGGGGAGCACGTTTGCAGGCTATAGCCTTCTGTGTACGTCTTTTGACGAAAATTGATAATCTAATCTAATCTAACCATAAAACTTGACGTAAAATATTGGATACATATAAATTACAAATTTCAAAAGAAAACTCACACAACACGCACACAAAATTTTTCACATTCAATTACACAATAATTAAACTATATAGCTATCATTTATATATAATAAAAACTCTAATCCATTTCATAGGTAGTTCCTGTGTTCGAATGGGGCAATTCTGAATGCTTTCCACAGTCCTCAATGGCCTTTTGAAGTGCAGCCATCCACAACTGCTTTTCTTCTGCAGTCTCGGGGACTGGTATAAGATCGTATGGTCGAACTGGAGTAATTAGAGTGAAACAAAACTCCCCACCAGACAGCTCCTTGCTGCCATGATCTAGCAAGCGAAAACCTTCTACTTCACTGCCAAGAAGGATCTCGCCAAGTGGAGAAGCATCCTGTTGAAGTATTCACCAGATAGCTTTACCCATCTTATACATGGTACCTACCATAGGATCAATGAAATACATTAATCTTCTATGGTCTAATACAAACCATCGTTTCTGAAATGGTGCTTTCTGCAATAAAAGGTTGTTTATACATCACAGTATATTAATGGTGTAGCAATGTACCTTCTTGTGAGCTTTACTGAGTGGAGGTGTCTTCAACAAATAACCATGTCTGTGGAAGTCTCGTGAAAGTCTTGAGTGAATCTACAAAGACATTTCAACCATAAGGTTGTCACCAATACAATGTCACCATAATAGAATAGGACAACTATATTTTCACCTCACACATAAGGTAAATTTGGGATAACTTCTGTGGATATTTTGCATTCTGTACAAGCAACATACATTTGTGTATTCTATCAAACAGTATGGTAGTACTGTTTAATTAGGGATTGCCCCGAAAATGATGCGTGCCACTTTTAAAAACCATCGTAGAAACATTTTACGTGACGAAAACTACCTTTACGGAATAATATTAGTCCATCTAACATCAAATACAGAAAACAAGAAAATACTTACCTGCCTGACCGCAGTTGCAAAGCTGGAGGCCAAACAAAGCAGTGCAAGGCCACCATTCTATTCCACAACAACAAACCCACTAGTGGCATGTGCCTTTTGGGATTCCGATGAGTGTGTGCCCTCTGTGCCTTGTCTTTCCTTTTACCTTCAATCACACTAGTCGTCTTCTTGATGCAATGAAACCATATCAAGGCATTAATTTTCCAATGCCTTCCTTGAACATAATTTAGATGCCACAAAATTATTTAAAGCACTTACACTTGGTAGATACATGTAACTTCACAATAGGTTCGAGCATACCAACCTACCATGGGGCATGTCACTATTTCATATTTTTACTGTGTTTGCATCATGAATATAGCTAGACCAATAATAAGGGGTGTGGTCATCATGATCGAGTAATAGATTATTAAGAGGTATGGTCCCCTTGCTCAAATTGTTATTAATCAACCAAGATAAGGCTGTATACCCTAATACAGCAGTCACCCTAATAGAACAGTCACACTTGTTTGAGAACATTTCTACATTCCTTCAGAGGGGTTAAGCCCCAAAATTGAGATACCCCAATATAGGAGTGATCGTGATATACTCCAATAAAACAATACCAATTTATAAACCACCACACCAACTGTTTCACCACTAGAGGGTACACAATTGGTAATATGGCCTCACTACTACCCCACACAGAATACCATAATTCACATTTTTACACAGAAACTTTTATCATGAAATTTTTTTGCATGAAAATAAACTATACGCTGTTATTTACAGTAGCCCGTCACAGCTTTAGCCCTGGATGTAGGAAGGACCTACAAAATGAAACTTGCATAACCACTGAAACTGTGCTCTCCATATGATGCGTAAATTATGACTGTCTTATTAAGTTCCTGTAATTTACTTTCTCTATTATTGCTGTACAGAATGACCTTCTGTTGTCACCACTAGTACTGCAGCTTCGGCTTCTATAGATAAAAATTGGGTGGATAACAGAAATTAATAAAAAAGATAAAAATTGGTGGATAACGGAGATGTAATAATTCACATTATATATTGCAGGGTTCTTGTGGAAGGTCCAGTTTAATTTCTGATTGTTCTATTAGAGTATCTTAAGTGTGCACCTATTACAATTATCATGTACATGATTTACTTCAGATTTACATATATTTCTGTTTATAATAAAGAGCTTGTGAGTCATGTGAGGCTGCAATATGTTATTGGACAAACCACTTATGGAAGCCATTTTTTGCATGCCTTAGTAAATTATGTGTTCTTAAATGATGATCAAAGCAGAACGAATAAAAATAAATAAACAATAAATTATTTCGAAGGTGCAAGTCAAAGCAATGGCTAGGAAGTTTTAGAACTATGTATGGGTGTCTTAGAACTTTGATTTTCAGTACGTGGAAAGATACATATCACATTCCACACTACTTGCTATAAGGGAGATCATCATTTGAGGTGCAACTTTAATCCTTACTTATTTAGCCAATATAAATAGCAATTACCAGTATGGAAATTATTGCACATCAGATGATATTACGTAATTCCTGCTTTATTTACACTTTAATCAATAATTCTGTATTGCCTACACACAGTAGGGAACTTATACCCACTGTGCCAATATTTGTTACATATTAACCAGGTGAAGTGCAAGCTGATAGAAGGTACACCAGATTTCCTAAACTGCTTCTAGAATTTAAAAGGTATCACCTTTGCCATCTGTCTGCCTAATCTGCATCTGTAATGAACACCAAGTTCCTCAATAAAATAAGACCTCAAATAAAGAATGAAGAAATTCCCACACAGGCAAATACCATGAAGCATTTTCTTAGTTGAAGTATAACAATGTGGTCAACAATCTTCTATTAAAATGCATCAAAGGGCCCAATCTGTTTAACATTGTATTCATTACAGTAGAGTCTCAGCTATTTGAACCCCAATGGTCTCATGCAACAGTAAAAGTGTTTAAATAGGTGAACTGTTTGGAGTGAAGATCACTTTGTTCAAACACTCTAATAGAACATACATTGCTACTTCTAAAAACCAGGTGCCCATGCAGTTAATACTATCCCATTCT
Source organism: Dysidea avara (assembly GCF_963678975.1). Taxonomy (NCBI): domain Eukaryota; kingdom Metazoa; phylum Porifera; class Demospongiae; order Dictyoceratida; family Dysideidae; genus Dysidea; species Dysidea avara. The sequence goes on from NC_089274.1 coordinate 44,867,068, forward strand.
ACTAAATAGGTAATTAATCAATCATGTATATAATTTAGTTTATATTCATGCTATTGTTATTATCAATTCAGCTAGATAATTAGAGTGTACTTTGTAATCCATGAATCATATTATAATTTGGTAATTATATTGCTATGCACTGCTAAGGAAGCGTAACTCTAACAAACTACTTTAAACTGCATAGAAGTATCTTCTCAACTGTGTCTATTGTGTTTTCTCACGCAAATTGTTTAGGGAAAGCCACAAGGCTTCCCTTCATTTTTGTTTGTGTAAGTACGGGACACACCCCTCTATCCGAAGAAGCCTATTACACTTTTTTTTTTCAGTTGTATCATATAGCCCATTTGGAAAGTTATTTACAATGTGCTCTTTAACCTGTTTACTTTCAAAAATAGCAGCCTCAGCATAAAGCTTAGCTTCTTGAAAGCGCAATACAATGTTTACAAAACATTCATTTCACATATGCAGGCTGCTTTTGACACAAAACTCGCGTGAGCAAAATGACACAGACTCACTCACTTGCTTGCTCACTTACTCAACTCACTCATGCATGCACGCACACACTCACACACATTTTTTTCCAAAATAATTACAGTAAACAGGCACACACACCACAGCCAGCCAATGGTTGGATAAACAATAGTCTACTGTACTTTGTTACTGGACTTGTAGGATATCAAGGTGAAGTGTTGGCCACTCTACTCTACACCTGTGTGAGACTCAGGTGCTAGGAGTCAGTCAGGCAAATCTTCTGGGGCAAGACTAGAAACCCACATGAGGCTGCACCATGTCTCATAGGTGAAGGTGTGTGTACCCAAAGTCCCACCTGGACCTTCACCTAGACATGAACAGTTTGCTTCCCCAGTTTACACAAGGTACCCACCCATTGACGTTACACACATATTACACACACACACCACACGCACGCACGCACGCACGCACGCACGCACGCACGCACGCACGCACGCACGCACGCACGCACACAAAGTAGCTAGTATAACAACCCACCTCAATGTCAGGCATACGAGGATATCTCATCTTTAACAATTGTAGTCTAGCTTGACGGATAGCACAAAACCACTCAATCATTTCCTGTACACAATGGACACATAAACAACACAAACCATGTATGCCCTCACCTGTCCAGTATCTGCAAATACAAAATAATTACGTGTCTTCCCTTTGACTAATGCAGTCATCTGCATACCGTTAGGTCTACCTGATACACCGTTTAATGTTATATTGAGGTCTAATAGAGGTATACACTCTTTAGGCTTTGGATCCTATGATACAGCTACTAACAAGTGTCATATCACTAAGGGTTAAATACCTCTAGTTTTCTGTAATATCGTAATGTTTCCCCATCCAATAGGAAATACCTGCTGTTCCAACTGTTGCTGTCCTTTTTACGTTTGTGTAGAAAACCTTTCCGTTTACCTGTACATCACATAATTACGTCAACAAATCACAGGTGAAGATAGCTAAGGTAGTCACTTACCTGATACATAAGACCTTTCAACTGCACCATTTGTGGCATGCACAAATTCTTTACGTTCATATTTAGCTCTAATCCACTGCTCTCTGCACACCCTAGGTAGGTAGAGGACACATATTACATAATGTTCTCATACATGATTTGTACAATTCAAACCATCAACAATAATACGACACAACTCACTGGATAATATATTAAACTGTTTATCATGTGTACACAGTCAATAGCCAATTATTAGTTTGTCTTTTTTATGCTAGCTCTTGTGTGCTCACCTCATTACACTTTCACATGACCAACATAGACCCTTACAACAACAACTGCTAATACCATTACTAATTGTTTGTGTATGTACTGGACAATTTCGCCTTCATGGTTTACAAGTGATGATATGCAATTACAAGCCACTGAATAAATACTTATTTATACATGATTGTCACACGTTTTTTTTGTAACCACGATGCCCTAGGACTGCTTATGGAATATACAGATGCAAACATCATCGTGCCTCAGTATATATCAGTAAATTTATAAGTTTTTGCGGAATTACATATATATCCAGGCCGTGAATGTTAAATGAATCTTTTAACGTACTGTTGGCTAAACATGTCACCATTGTATCACAATGAATCTGGCAAATGAACATGTTGGTAGAAATGGAGTCGCGTTGAGTGATGGAGTTGCTGGTGGAGACTTAAAGCTGTAGAGACTTCACCACTAATTTTTTTTGTTGATACATCCTGTAGTTGGAAATTATGAGGAGTTAATTGTGATTCATGTCAATGGAGGGATTGCATGATGTATGGTCTCTATACTGATCAGCAAGCGACTCTGGATCAGGTGAGGGTTTCTTACAGCTTTTTCTTGGTAGCTTCTTTTCCTTCTATAATACTGTAAACGACAAAAGTTTGCAATGACTAAACTTAGGTGAATTTGGCAAGTCAAAGGAAATTCAGCCAAACTATATTTGCCAAATTAGCTAGTTTATATTGACTGTGTGGTAAATTAGCCAAATTTTTATCCATCAAACTGCTTCATGTGCACTTTAGCTGCATCAAAACTTTGTCGTTTATGCTTAAAGTTTTTTTTTTTCCCGGGCTAGATGGAATGCCCTTGCCACCACCCCTAGCACTGGCTGTCAAGTGCTGGACAGCTGGATAACACCAGCAACAGTAAAATAAACTACACAAGGGCATCAGCATTGAGCCCTCGTGTAGTTTATTACACGAGGCCTTGCGTTGATCTGGCCTCGTGTAATAAACTACACGAAGCCAGATCAACACAAGTAGGTATGGGACAATGTACAGAAGATCGATGTTCTCTCAGGCACATGATGGCAGACCTTAACAGTGAGAAGAAGCAAAGCCTACATCTCAACCAAAACAAGCATTTACTATAGTTCATATCCCATTTGTCTGCCAACATGGAAGCTAACTTCTTGTAAACTGTGGTAGCAGATGGCCCCATGCCACCACTAGCTGAAAACACCACAGGAGAAAAATATGCCCGTCGTTTATGCTTAAAGTAGCACATTGGTCAGGTGTCAGCATAGCTCTTCTCTGTGTGTGGTTTTTGTATGGTTTTTCTGTCACATCTTTGTCTGTACTGTTCCCTGCGTCTTCTTCTTCGTTTGTCTTCTTGGATTCAAACTTGGAGCGTTCAACTTTCCCTCTGTTGTCATTACTTGCATTCTCTCTTTTCCTCTTAGCATTTTTCGATCCCTCTTCTACACTATAACCTTTCTTCATGATTTATGCTGACAGCAATGTAATTTTATTGATAGCACCAAGTACATATTGCAAACATCAGTGTAATTTCATTGTGCGACAGAATTCATAAGTCACCCATGTTTTATTGTAATTTTTGGTGCATGAACAAACAAACGAACAAACAATAACATTAGACTTCCCACTAGTGTGGGTACTCACTCAGGTTCACCCCAATATAGGTCTCAATAAGAATGAATGAAATCATGAACTACATCATATCTATATTAGGAACCTCCTTGACATGGTCATTAAGACTCACAATATTGAGGGGATCTGTTTATGGCTGCAAAGCTCAGGGGCGTAGGGAGGGGGGTTCCGAGGGGTTCAGAAATCCCCCCTCTAAAATTTAGACTTCTAAGTTTACAGCATGCAGGACCCTAACATACCGACAAAATGAGTGAGTAATATAGTGTATGCATGGCACAGCACAACATTTGATAAAGCTTGCATTCATCTCTAGCTCAGGGAAGGATTTACAGAGGTAACATGAGCCCTCTTCAAAACTTGTTAAAAAGATCGATATACTCTAATAGAGAGTCACGTATAGCTATTCTAATAAAACATGCATGTGAACATCCATATCCATATATTAAGGAATTAGTAAAGTTTATCAGACATTCTAACATTGAATGCAAAACTGAGCATGCATGACCTTATACTGCTATAGCTTTGGTGTACAGTGTATAAAGATATAGAATTCCAATAATTTGATATGCAAAATGAATCCACTATGCTATGCAATGCATATTTTGTAGTTAATTATAATGTTTTGATTGTAAGTTATTAAATTTGTATCAATAGATTCATGGTTCCTATAGCTACCAGTGAGATAACTATCACTATATGTGTCTCTATGTGTTATGCTGTCTGTTTCTACTAGGTAGCTTTATCTAGTACTAGCTTCATCCCAAAGGCACTTATATGCTTTATAATTATTGTACTTTTTTGCATAAATATATAGCAATTTGCTGAGTTTTGATTCATTAAAATATTGAAAGTCTCTCAGCAGCTAGGGGCTGTGCCCCCAGACCCCTGCTTCTGGTAGCTCTATACTGCTCTTGGAACCCCCCTTCAAAAAATTCTGGCTACGTCTCTGAAGTTTGTAGTGGAAATTGTCTCATTCCAGCCAAGTTTTATGGTGTTAAAAACAAGAGGCTGCATCACACATGTGAAATTTCTCACTAGAAGATTTAAAGTAGAGAGGTGGTCTTTCTAAACTAAACTAAGAGCTACACACATTTGGTACAGGTAGCAGTTTGAAAACAATCAATGCTCTACTTGCAAAATATTAATGATAATTTTAAATAGTTTACAAAGAAGTGTAGTGACCACAAAATTGTAATATCCCGTCTCACAGGAAATCACCTCTAAACTTTGTAACCTCACAACTTCCCTGTCATAACCAGTTAGTTGCAGATCACAACCACATGGCAAGCATCAATGTCAACCATAAATTATTTTTATTCTTCCACCTACTCAACTGCTGTAAATATTTCTAGGTTAGCCAGAAACCATTAAATCTCATTCAGCTGATTTAATATTGACACTTTAGTATTTATATGGTGGAGTTTATAATTGTGTAAATTAGTGAATTACTAAAGAAAAATTCCAGATTATTTACTAGCTCTCACTGCATAGACACACATCTCAATCTTCCCATGCAGAACTGCACACGAGTTGAAATTCTGGGGACACTGACAGGGATTTAATTTAAAAGGTAAAAGTTATTATGAATACCACATTTGTGCTGCACCTTCAATAGTAGCTATACTCCAGTGGTGCAACAATCGATTTTGAAAATAGGAGCTGTAACAGCATTTTCGGGCATCAAGTGGTGGTCAAATTCACACAGATTTTTAGAACTAAGGTAATAAACACCGCGGTGTTTAACCAAGTGAATACAGTACATAAAGTTTTTAAAGCGTCCAGGTATGCTCTGAATCACTCAAAAATAGTTTAACAAACAAAGTGTCCTTTGGTTTTTTGCTGTTACACATTATACGTAATAATAATATATTGATTGAAACTGGGTAGGGTCATCCTGTCAGACCCAGTCTGCCCCCTCTATAGAATATCCAACAGATTAAATCAAACGTGAAAGTAACACATTTGACTATTAGAAGTGTAATAGAGTAACAGGTCATAGTCTAGTCTACAGCTGCCACACACACTGGCATACATGGAAGTTAATTTATCGTAAGGTGTGTTGAGTTTGTATTGTACATATACACAAAGTTAGTGTTTTGTTGTCTGTAAACTTACATGAAACCACACCCACTGAGCTACCTGTTTACATGCTAGTGGAGCACCCAAAATGCACCTCTTAGTACGTGCCTGGGTTTTAATTAATTCAGGTCACATCCGACTCAAATCCTGGGTGAACAGTAGTAACCCAGTTTCAACATTTACATTATGGAAAGACAAATCATGTTTTAAAAATCAGCTGGACAAAATCTGCTGCTCAAAATCATGAAAATGTTTTGCCAAGAGAGTTGGAGCCATAATTGCACAAGTGACAAGTATTCCAACCAATTGAATACATGAGACATAGCAATTTACAGTTGGTAGAACAAAGGACATTCATTGACCATTCTCAATAATTGTTGTGTACACAAAATATGGAAGCTCACTAGCTGGGGGTAAACTGATACCTCACAAGTTAGACTACATGGTGACTTACAGGCTGTCTGTTGGCACTGGCTTCTTCCAACATACTGGAACTGACTCCTCTAAACGTTTGTTAACTGCAGTGTTGCCATTATCCTTCATTACCTGTGGAAATCAGTAGTAATGAGGTAGTGTACATTTGAGTGCTTGTTTATGTTACACACACACACACACACCACACACGCATACGTGCACGTACACACGCGTTCACTGTAACCCATCACATAATAATGAACTACACAGCAAAGATGAATGTACTATGTAGTAAATATTAAATTTTAACCATGGGAGATGAATTTATCATTTACAGCATTCTTGGTATCAGCCATGTTGTCTGTAAAAATCAGGTATACATTTATTGTATTATTCATTACTATTCATAGATATTCACTTAATAATTTGTAATGGCTTTTACTTTGATAGGTAGAGAGTGAAACTTTATGTCACATGTTATGTAGACCACACCGTACTCACCAATACAACTACACATTACAACAATTATGGGTGCTGTATCTTATGTACTACATGTGTCATGTTACAACACGAAATGTGTGTACTTGATTGAGTGAGCCATTAAAATTGACAAAATTACAACAACAAAAATGCCTTCTGAATAGAAAATCATGTCAAGGTCCTTGCTAGCACATGATCACAGCTTACACATATTACACAATCACTACGACATTACATAGTTACACATATAACACCCTATACAGTACATGACACACAGTATCAAATACCCTGCTGTGTATACACCATATAGATCATCATGTACATTCTGTTCTGCATTGTGACTTTGCCACAGAGACCAGTTACAGTAGTAGCAACTAAGGCAAGTGATTCCCTCACTGTACATACCCATACATGGTATCTTATGTACAGTATCGTGTTAGCATGATACCATACCAATGTATACAATAAGCCATACAACAATGAAACATGTAGTATTGTCCTTAGTGGTAAGTATGAGGAGATAAACTTCTTGGAATTAATGTAGTGGTAATCCTTCAGGTGTGTAATTGTACAGCACTTATTGTTAGGTTTACACCTGTGAAGTAGTACACCATCATGGTTAATAACAAGTTTGATTTGATCTTTAACTCATGCAGACATTACCCACTACTGAATTATCAACCATCAATGGTTTTTGCATTCTTAATGAGCTACGTCCACTAGTTATCAAATTGTTACTGCCAACCTGAACATCCACATTTTGTTAGCTATAACACACAACAAGATATTGTGGCAGAAGAAAAGGCTGACAAATTATACCGATTTGTCGAATCTGCCAACTTTTAATTTGTTAAACTTTTGGACAAGCCTCTAAAAGTGATTTCACGATTTTTGTCAACATTTAATTATTTTGTCAAAGCCGGCAGATTCCTCAACCTTTCTTTCTGTCAACATTTCCTGTCACACAGTATGTGGCAAATAATAAAAGGCTAAAATTTGGCACATTTCATACACAGATAACAAGGAATTTGATAGGACACACTGGCTATGAACATAGATGTGTAATTTCACTGCCTCTACTGCATCTTGACAGTGCTAAAAATTTACACTTAGTATTTTAAATCTCTAACTTGGTTTTTATTTGGTGATTTTCTGGATCTCATCAGCGCCTGCATCTTTTTTCACTGCTACACGTATTTCCCCAATTTTTACAGATTTAACCATTATTAGTCTGAATAACAAAATAATGAACATGCACAGGTTGGATTTTCAAGACTGCCACACCCTTACGGTAGTTACCTTGTGCACTGTAGAGTGCCAAGTATTGCATATTGGATTGTCAGTGAGCCCCTCCAACAATATAACATTTACAGAATTTTGCAAACAAAAGGTTAAACCATAGATACTAGAGCATAATGGATTGGAAACGCAATACATTTTACGGTTACGGGCTCGATACGGTCACGTGATGACATTTACGGGGCACAGCAGCATTTTCAATAGGCACAATACATTTTTGTCGAATTCGCCCAGAGTTTTCTCGAAAACAGGTGGCTTGTTCAATTCGTTTATACTTTTTTTAGCACTCTCGAAGGTATGAACTTTTCTTTAGTATAGCATGTATCGCTAGACTCATTTTCACAAAACCAGGAAAACCCCCACAGCCACTACCGTCATATAGCCATTTTTCGCTTCGTTTACGGAAAGTAACTGCCGTACAGTGCTAAAAATAATTATTTTGTATTCATTATTATGTGGCGAAACTGTTCAGCACTTCTAAAACTTCGTATGTAATACGCCCTATGCACTAAAACCCCCACACTAGTTTTTGAACACAAATTTTGCGTTCCTTCCTGACACCTTTGGTTGTACGAAACAACTAACCTTCAGTTACAAACCAATAAATAGCTGAATCCTTTAGCAATGATTTAACGCTTTATAAAACCTGTAATAGTAGTCTCAGCATTAAGAACAACTGCAGTTTGTACACTTGGTAACGTTGCCATAAATCACGTGACCGTATCGAGCCCGTAACCGTAAAATGTATTGCGTTTCCAATCCATTATGTATTCTAGTATCTATGGTTAAACTGACTATAGGCATGTCAATCACACATCTTGTGGTCGTCAGTCTTGAGTGCAACCATGATGTTACTATGTGGAGCTGACTATACATTAGAAATGGACCAATATCTTGGATATAGCCTAGCTTAAATTTTGCATAGTGTGATAATGTTAATGACCCACTTGCACTCCAGTTTGGGACTTTCTGATAAGAAACAGAAAATCACCAAATAGTGGCCTAAGACAAAGTCAAGGCTATAATAATATGATGGTTTGTTTTATTCATAATGAATGCCCTAATATTACCTATTGAGCAATGAAACTAACAATGAAAGATTAGCACATGTTCAACACCATAATATCATAGTGTTGATGACTATGCTTCACTACTAGGTAGGTAGGTAGGTGTCACGCCCCCCAGACATAAACGACACGCCCAACTAACGCGTAGGACTAAAACCAGTAAAGAAAACGCTGACTGTGCCAGCTAGGGTCAGCTAAATGTTGATCAAACTCTACACGAAAGTAATGTATACACACACACACACACATACCTGTACGTCAGCATCTTTCCAATCGTCTAATTGAACAGATTTTATCTTTGATATGTGGGCGCCAAGGCTTCGATGTATGCCGCTACAATCCCAGCACACGAATGCTCCGAATGTAATGGCGGCCCAGTCTGGGTCTGTGTTTGTAACACACAGAAGCTCAAATGAAAGCAAAAATGTTAGTGTTTACACGCTCACCTTTCTTACCGCAGTCGGCACAATAACCGTTGCCATTCTGCCTCATTAACTCGAGTACTTCTCTTTTATTGATTTCAGACATAACTTACGATCATATTTACTTATAATCTAAGTGTGATAAGTGAAGAGGCTAACAGAACATCACTGTGACGTCACCGCTGATCTAATTACTGTAAACTTTTTCGGATTTATAAATACGTCAAAGAAATAACAAATACATTGAAATACGTGTAATGTTAGTGTTTGTATTGCTAAATGGGTGATGAAACAGCAGTTGGGGTATTAATTCTAAGAGCTGTATTGAAGTTCCAGTTCATAGGTGGAGCATCGAGCACGTGGGGACATGGGGACAGTATCAATGATGTGTTCAAACACTAGTTTGAATGCTTTCACCCATTGTCCCTTCTCCTCTTGGCTCTCTGCAATCAGTGGAAAATCTCGGAATGGTGTGTGTAGAGTGAATGAGTACTCCCCAGCAAGAGACTCCTCATCGATGGTGAATTTATCAGCTATTGTCCCTAATATGATCTCACCCAATGGAGTGGCATCCTATAGAATGTAATAAAACATAGCTATGTCAATCCTTAGCTGTTCTTGCAAAAAAGTCAGACTGTTATTACTAACCCAATAAGCTACATAGCTATGAGCCATGCACCATAAAATGGTGTATTGCTGCACGATAGCCACTGGACATTCTTAGATATTTAGTTGCACAGTTCTGTAAAGTATTAATAATCCACACAAAACAGCCAAGCTGTGAAAAAATGGTGCACCTGGGTGAAAAAGTTGTGAAATCAAAGGTGGCAGCCAACTAATTTTTAATAATGCACACAACCATTATTAAAATTTACTAACATCATGGCTGCATGCATTATTAAAATTTATTAACATTAACATCATTGCAGCCATTTCTTGGCCGCCACCTTTGATTTTCCAACTTTTTTTTCACTACCAGGGTTTTTAAGGCTTCACAGCTTGACTGTTTTTGTGCGAATCTCACTTCTTTTTGTACCTAAAAACCAGCCTATGGCTGACTTTAGGGTTTGTTTTTTCTACAAACACAATGATGATTATTGAAGACAGACTTATAAAATATACTTCAATATTAATTTTGGTAATATTATTGTAATACTCCAATAGAGTGCACACTTTTTGAGAATTTCTAATAGAACATACATAGAATGTTCTAGAACAATCTTGTACTTCTATTTGATAGATCTATGAAATTGCAAACATTTGCTAATAAGCAGATAAAAACTATTTAGCTATAAAGCAGAAATTAAGTGAGGTGATCAGCGAAGATAACTGGTTCAGAGGGTAAGGATGTGGATGTTACATATGGGCCGGGGGTCCCTGGTTTGAACTCTGGTAAGTTCTTTTTTTTCTCGACATTTTTAGTGCACATTTTTTACCCTGTGCTAACTGCTCTATCAGAGTATCTCGATCCAGCAATTTTACACTTGTTCTGCTTTTGCTTTATAACTTTGTATCTGTAATTCTATTGATATTCAAACTAATAAAAGGCACTGCTACAGGGGCGGTGGAGCAGGCCAAAGAGTGAGGGGGCCAGGCAAGCTGTAAGTTAAAGACCAAAAAACAAAAAAAAAAGATCACTCACTACCTGCTGACAATAGCTGCTCTCCACCAATTATATCTCCTTATTTATAACCACACATACGTAGCTAAGTTAGTAGCTTGCTACACTAACTTGCTAGCTTGCTACTGTGACTGCTCCATTAGAGTATCCAGATCCTGACTGTTCTATTAGACTTGCAAACAGTGTCCCATAAAAGTGGGGGGGCCATGGCCCCCCTCCACTGCCTATGCACTGCTATGATAATCAGCCTATGTACACACCAATTTTCAAGTTATTCCATACTTGGTCCTGTAACCGTGACAGAATTAAAGTTTGATCTTTTTTATGTGAATAAATGCTCATAGCTCCTTGGATATGTTCATCAGATTAACAGCAAACTTGGTAGGTGAATTCACCTTTATGCGCTCTTTATTTGTGCCAAAGATCAAGGCAATCAAATTACACATTTACATTTCATAGCAATTTTTGCAAAGGTGTGCGAATATAAATTGAAGCCCCTGTACGGCATAAGAAAAACAAAGAAATTAAATCGAAATTTTGAACACCCATAACTCACAAATGGCTGTTGTGAATTTAATCAAATTTGCTATGTGGCTTACAAAAATGGTGTGCTTTACAGAAGGGGCCATAAAGCTATGCATGCGTGAAAAGCTATTTTCTATCTTCCTGTCAATATACTCACGGCCAGCTTTCTTGGCCACACAACACACTACTATGTGTCTTGATAACAAAGGCAAGTCCACAATGTATACAATGTACATTATGTAGCATGGTAAATGCTAAAATGTGCATGTCTAACTTAAGCATCTGCTTAAATTTCATAAAAGCTCATTGGAAACATCTCAGTAACTTTGAAGGTATACTTGTACTTGATAGCCTATTCCCTACTATTAAGTACTACCACACTTCAAGATATTTGATTCCATTTATACGTCTTTGTAGTTACACCATTAAAATTTTGCTTTCCTTATTTCTACCCTTCCACCTATAGCAATACTCCAAGTTTCACTACGGAATTGTAAAATGATCAGATCACTATGGAAACACAATGCATAATATAATAGTGTGCTTGATCATTGCTATAGTAATCAAGGGTGAGACCTTAAAAAGCCAGAGTGAAATTCTGTGAAATCAAAGGTGGTAGTTGAGAAATGCATATGGCTGTATGTAAATAATTTTATTAATGGCTGCGCATTATTAAACAGGCATTATAATATTCTAGCAGCCATTTTTCGGCCACCACCTTTGATTTCACAGCTTCAGGTGTTTAATGGCCACACCTTTTTTTACAGCTTGTGCATGGTTTTTGAAATTAAATAGCTACCCCAAAGCCACCATAAACTGGCTTTGGGGTTTGTTTTATTCTTATCTACAGATACAGTAATATTTATGGAAAGTTATAATAGGGTTGTATTGTGTGACACTGTAATACTCTAATAGAGTGCACATTTTTCAAGGACTTCTAGGAAATCATGAACTTCTAGTATTACATGTGTAGATTTAAACTATAACTTTTTGTAAGATAGAAATTAAGAGAGCTGATTAACTAACAACAACAGTTCAGTAGTGAAGTCAGATGTCCCTGGTTTGACTTTGTTCATGCACTTTTTAAAATTCTCAGTGACTGTTCTATCAGACCCCCTGAATTTACACCACGTTGTTTTTCTCTTTGCAACTCCTTAGCTGTCACTGCATCACAAAAGGTTTGAGTTATGATGGCTAACCTATTTACTGACCAATTTAGTCTCTTATAAACAGTTTGTACTGTAAGCATTACAAAATATCAGAAAATAACTGTCCATAACTCTGTTAATATTTATCAGATTTGCACTAAACTTAGGACATGAACTCATCTTAATGCATCCTTACTTTACGCACAGTTTTTAAGATGATGGAATTGTGCAACTGCATTTTATGATGTTTTTGTAAACTGTATATATGAAAAAAAAAGATAAATCTAAACCCCTGTAACAGGGAAGAAAAAATGATATTAAGCCGAAATCTGAGGGTTTGTATTGCACAAGTGTGTGCATAAAACAATCTTAGTACGTGGAGTGGCTGAAGGTGGAGTGCTGAAGATGGAGAGCCATTAGCAATGTAATAATCATTACGCATGAATAGTAGTACTTTTCTTTCTTCCTATCAATATACCGACATGCCAGCTTTCTTGACACATGACACACTATAAGGAGTCTGAAATATTCTAATATAGCAGCCAGCTAAAGTGAAGTTTCTTGTAAAATATCATTGTAAATAATCATATAATTCAGCAACAAATTGTGTATGTGGTATAAGTCAGGTAGTTATAATTGAGCGCTGCACATATGTATAAGTATAACTAACATTTAGTGGCCAAATTTGTCCCAGCACTTGAGCAACTCTAAAAATAGCTTTTGTCATTTCAAATACTTTTTTGACTTTGGAAAAAGGTTCAGTTCTTGCCTGGATTGGTATAGTTTAACAGTGAAACTGATTGGGTAAATTTTAAGGTTAAAACGAATATTCTAAATGCTAATGAAGCGAATAATTTTGAAAGTATTCGAATATTCTAAATGTATGTATTTGATTCACAAACACACTTAAAATTATTTCGTAAGAAAATGGCAATACATTTCATAAAGATTTGATGTCTATTGCTTTACCATTGTAAAATATACATCTATAGAATATCCACTTGATTTAGAATGAATATTGAACTATTTGAATAGTTCGTTTTAGCTATCATCTATAGACTAGGATGTAGCTACCATGCTCTATAGCTGGATCAGCTACCGTGTCAGTGTCAGTGACCACATTGCATGGGAAAGCACATATACAGCTTAGGGTTGGAAAATGGTCACCAAATTTTCTAGAACTGTCCTTGGTGATTTCTATGGGCCACAAAACGTGTACCCAATCACATTCCAGTGCTGTCTACAAGGATTCAGGCATATGAAACCATAGTTAGTTCTGTGGATATTAAGGCAATACAATCACCACATTTTTAATAAGTTTCATATCAGAAAGTCATATCGATTATGAAACCTCATGAAAATAGAGTAACTATGTGAATTATTATGCAGAAAAAAACCTAATAATGACAATCATATAATATATAGTGCGGAAGTCACTAAATTAGATTGCAAACTTTTTTGTATTGGAATTATGATGCTAACTAACTAAGCTAAACTCAATCAATTTTAGACAAAAAATATGTTTAGAGCATAGGTATTCTAGAGTGCCCAAAACAATGCAAAGCATTAATAACAATAATAACAATATTAATGGTAACAAAACTTACCATTGAACTGTTGAAGTACATTAGTCTGTGACTGTCCAGGACAAAATATCGTTTCTGAAACTGAAAACAGTGTAACATTAAATGACAACTATACATATATATATATATATATTACTAATATTCCATACTTTCATAGTTCCTGGTGGAGTCTTAAGCAAGTATCCAGTCTTCACAAAGTCTTCAGAAAGTTCCTGTAAAATCTACAAGAAGTAAAGACAATAATAAGACTATGAAAAAGCACTATTATATGCTACTTGCACAAGTGAAGTACCATGCATAGATCAAAAATTAAACATATTGTAGACAAAAAGAGACTGACTACACCTATAATGCAATTGCCAGAACCCTCGCAGCTGGATATTTTTAGGCTGAGGGGACAATGACTTTGATAAGTAGCACTTCAGTTGCTAGCCGAGCTCAAACTGGTGATACAAAGTTCCTGTAAGCTTACTGTACTGAAGTGCAATGGAAATTATCCCTTATGGACGGTGCCTATCAATTAGTGGAAGTGAATTGCTAGCTATTTGTTAAATAGGTAATTCATCACTTCACATTATACTACATAGCTATTGATGAAAAATTTTAACAACATTTTTCCTATAACAATACTCACTATACTATGGGTTGTAATGCATGTACACTACACTACACTACACTACACACTATACACAACACTACACTACACACTATACACAACACTACACTACACTACACTACACTACACTACACTACACTACACTACACTACACTACACTACACTACACTACACTACACTACACTACACTACACTACACTACACTACACTACACTACACTACACTACACTACACTACACACTATACACACAAAGCAAAGCTTTCAGGTAAAAGTGAAAGTGTGGGCACACAATATTCCACCTAAACCTCACTGAGACATGGACACTTGGCACTTGCTTCCCCAGTTAACACCAGCTACCCATATGATGACTTAGAAGAGTGGGCTGCTTCCCCAGTTAATGTCAGTATCCCATTTACAGCTGGATATATACACAGAAGCAATGTGAATAAAGGCTTTGTTCAAGGAACAGCAACTGGGCATCAGCAAGCACCAAACCTGCCAGTGCTCTACAATTGGCTGTGATGCCTTACACAAACACACACATATGAACTAATGGAAAATCCATTAAGGTTTCAAGAAAGCTAGTAGCAATGATTTGTAAACACTCTTATATAACAATCGGAGGGTATAGTCTAATAAAATATTCAGGTGATCATGAGCTTTTCACAGGAAGATACAATCTGTACTTGATTTGTACCCTCTTTCAAATGCCAAGAGCACTGGTCGGCACTAGCTACTTAGGTTCAGATGATATGCATGGAGCATTTTTAAATGTCTAGTTCTAGCACAGTAATGAGTAGGCAGCAAGGCACATGCATGCACACACAAACATTTACTTATGGCAGGATCATGTCAGTGTGGGCTACATTTATATTACACAATACAGATACAGTTATCCAAACAATGGGACCATCTAGTACTCAGCTTTGATTGTGAGCAGAAAAGCTATTTTCATACACTTGCATAGAGCAATCAGTTTCAATGTTTAGTTAGTTGAAACTTGTTAACTGAGGTTAACTACAGCACTCTAGGTACTTATTATTCACAGTCACTAGATCACTTTTTTCTTTGTTGTTGAATTGGGAGAATCATTTTTCTTGACCCAAAGACAAAGAGAAAATCAATCTTATCATTGGACACTATAATGGTCCTTCCTATTAAGGTATTTTAACTTTTGTGGCACAAATGCCCCCCAATGAATGACTAACTAACCTTAGAAAATGGTATGCATAAAGTCCTTTGATCTTTGGGAGATAATAAGGTCTTTAAAATCTCTAAAAGACCTCTGGAGAAGTTCTCTAAAATGGTCAGAGACCTCTGGAGAGGTTCTCTCTAAAATGAGACCTCCTGTCTCCAGTTCAAGTAGTCAACACACAGCACACCTCACTATAATGATCACTGATGTGCTGAGTAGCATTGCAGATTTCACAATTGATCATTGATCTGCTTTGCCTCCCTCAGAAGGCAGAACAAATCAGTGAGCTTCTTTTTACATTTAACAATGTAGAAGGTTTACATTTTGTGCAAGATATGATGACATGATGATGTTTTACTCAACCCACAATCAATCAATTTATCTACTAGTATAAATAAACCCACATAATTTTTAAGTCAGTTAGGACTGCCCACTTAGATCTTTGTGGCTTTAAAAATCCTCAGCTTCACCTCGGGTTTTTAAAATCATTAAGATCCTTGTGGTAGGTCTCTAACTATTGTACATTAAGTTTTAGTGCGAAATTAAAATCAGCACAATAGTAAAATTTTAACAACTTTGCCAACTTAAGGAATCTCACAATTATTAATCTTTGCATGCATAAAAAGTCACTGCCACAACACAGACTTCACAAAATAAAATGTCACCAAATACATGTTTAAAGCACAACTTTTTCCTGAGTGAGATGAAATGTCCTTGCCACCACCCCGAGCACTGGCTGTCAAGTGCTGAACAGCTAACGACTATTTTACTGCTGTCTTACCCCAAGGGCATCTATATTGAGCTGGCTCATAAGATTAAAATATCAGATACAGTACTCCCCCAATTATCTGACCTCGGATTATCTGGACACTCGGTTATCCACTAGAGTATTTTGTCTAAGGTGTGCATTTTATTATAGTAATTGTACAGGGCTCTGTATATAAATCAGTGGGCCTCAACTTTTGATTATCTGAGCACATCTTGATACCAAGGGAGGAGGATAATTGAAGGATTACTGTATTATACAATATTGTGGTATAAGAACATACTTTAAGCACAGGTAAATGCACTTACTACTTGTCTTGGTATTCCAGGGTCTTTTGATTCTATAACATGTTTCTTGGCAGCTCTAATTCCACAGTACCATTCAATGATTTCCTAGCACAACAATATCACCATGCAACTACAATGAAACACTCTAATAAAACATACACTTATGGTATGGTGAAAGGCTTAACAAATGGCCTATAGCTATATTAATTATAGATGTGCGGTTGACATTTAATGAGCAATACAAATACACACAATCAGCTTAAGTGTTTTGTAGTAATATCCAACTTGTAATCTAAGCATCATGCAATTTTTTTCTTGGATTCAATATTCTACCATATTAAAAGCTTGGCCATTACCCTTCCATTCTCGGCATAGACAAATATGTTTCTAGTCCTCCCATCCATTCGAGTTATAAGCTGCATAGAGTTCATGCGACCAAAATTTCCATTGATTATTGCATTCAACTGTAAAACTGGTATCTCATGTCTCGGAGCTTTGTCCTATAATACATATGCATTTATTGACAAATGTTTGTAATATCATCATACCTCTCTGTTTAGGAACATACTCAAGGTAGTTTTGTCCAAAATAAACCATCGCGGTTGCCATTTGTCTCCTTGTTTCTTTAGCTTAAAAA
Organism: Dysidea avara; assembly: GCF_963678975.1. Lineage (NCBI taxonomy): Eukaryota > Metazoa > Porifera > Demospongiae > Dictyoceratida > Dysideidae > Dysidea > Dysidea avara. The sequence continues at coordinate 44,884,619 of NC_089274.1, forward strand.
GCATGCCAGCTTTCTCACCTAAATATGCAAGTGTATGTTCTATTAGAGTGTTTTATATGTAAACTTTATTGACACTCTAAGTATTCTATACCATATTTCCCCCTCTATTTATAAAACCACTAATATAATTTCAGAAACTTGATATCCACAACATACACGCATGCATTAAGCTAACTGTAGCCAGGCATTAGAGCTTAAATTTTCCTTTGAAGGATATAATTATTATGCCATCTATAGAATAGAGACCTGTGGTAAAGTCACCAACTAGATAGTTGCTTGTGATCTAGCTTGTCAAACTATATTAATCAAACAAAAATTGGCAAAGTCAGAGGGTTTCTAAACAGCATAGAAACCATTTAAGTGTTTTAGAAAATTTCCCTGAGGGAAGAAGATAAAAAACAGCGAGAAAAAGTGGCAAACTGTGGCTGCAATATCAAGACGTAGCCTTTGAGTTTATATGATGTCAGTGACACACCGTGATATTAGTGTATCAATAACCTTCATCCTAATTGTGTTTAGGTCTTTAAGAACTTTGTACGCATGTTTTAACCATAACTATATAATTCACTAACTGCATTTTGAAATTTGTGAAATTAGTTACCTGTCAGATAAGATGGTAAAGCATTCCGAGCTTCTGTAAATTCTTTCCTTTGATATTTGGCATAGATCCACTGTTCTCGTAACAAGCTGCACACAACACATTTGATTGTAGGTGACTATGTAAGTTAATAATAACTCACAGACAGCTGTCTGGAGACGGCTTGACCCAACAATCTGGTATTTCCTTCTCATAGACAGCGTTTGACTTGATGTTCCCATTATCCTTCATTATCTATTGCACATTAAAGATATTAATTACAGGATGACAAATCAGACACACAGATGTCTTGAGCAGCCATATATTTTGAATTATTTCATCCATAAAAGGAAGTTTACCCTTTAATGACTTAATTATAGATATGTAACTAGCTACCTGAACGCCAACATCGTCCCAGTCTTCCAATCTGATTGCTTTCAAGTTAGAATTAGACAGAGCGCGGAATACTCCGCTGCAGTGTACGCAGATAAACACGCCATATTCCAGAGAAGCCCAAGTAGGTTCTGTCCGAGCCATACACCATACCTAAAAGTAACATTGTTTTCTACAGCAAGATCATACCTTCTTTTCCGCACTCTGAGCAAGTGGAGTTTCCCTCCTGGTTGACCAATAGATCTATGTCCTTGTTGGCTTTATCGCTGGTGACGCTAGCTGGTAGCGGAATGAAAATATCGTTATTAGCACGGTAGATATGTCCCATTAATTGTACAGCCATGTAGCTATATGATTAACATTTCACGCTCTAAATTATTACTTACCTCGGATTGACATCTTCTATCACTTCACTCCGGCGGAACACCTATAACCTATTCGGCTGGAATGCTATTACTACGCATGCGCATAACTTAGACTAACACCTTATAAGAGCTGTCAATATAGATATCAACTAGCTACGGATATAAGTGGTGCTGAGATTGGTACAAGCCAGTCACGGTACCATGCCACATAGGCATACCTAATACATGAAGTCTATCATGAGCTGGCAAAATTGATGCAGCATCAACCCTGCAAGTTATTTCCTTGCCTTGATCAATAGAAAAACAAGTCTAATGTAATATTGAAACAAGGAATAGTATATATTTGCACATCACAATTGCATGATGACTGATTGATTATTTACCACAATCTCTTTATTATATAATGTCATAGTCGTACACAGTACACATATCATTACATAAAGTACACAGGTCATGGATGCAGTATATACAACAGATTCCATGCAGTATTTATATATATTAGCCGTAACAGAGCCATGTGCAATGTAGTAGTGCTGCTGCTGCTGTAGGTGTGTCCGTAATGAGTGCATTAAAGTAGATCAAGTTCATAAGTAGATCCTCTCATTGATGGGGAGGATGGACTTTCTGGTGGTTGTTGGATTATTTGTTGTAGTGCCATGACCCACTCTGCCTTCTCCGTAGCATTTTCAGGAACAGGAACCAACGGGAAAATCCTCTTTGGCGTGTGCAGTACAAAAGCAAATTCTCCGTGATTAACAGTTTCCTCTATAGAGTAGCCCTCTGCAGTCGATCCCAGCATAATTTCACCAAGTGGATTGGCATCCTATAACATGGTATGTACATATAACCTCCATGATAATACCATCCTTATAGCTTACCAGTGTTCCTTCATAATAACACAGTCGATCATTCTCCAATGTGAACCACCTTTTTTGAAATTTAATTGTACCAGAAGGCGTCTTTCTAACGTATCCACATTTGACAAAATCATGTGATAAATGATCCTTGATCTGTTCAATAAATTAAGCAACCACACATCATAACAATTGGATACCCACCACATACTGTTAACCCTACCTTATCAGACAGCCAATCTGGGTGCTTTTCCTTCAAAATCTTCTGTTTAGCTGACCTTATGGCACAGTACCACTCTATCAACTCCTACAATATTGCATGCAGTAACATTCCTTCCAGTCTACAGAGCACTAACCGATCCAGTTTCTGCATATACAAATACATTTCGAGTTTTGCCTCCCATTCTAGCCATAATCTGCATTGAATTTGGCTTCTCCGCATCTACATCTAACGTAACATTAATCCGCTCAATAGGAAAATTGTGTTTGGGTGTAGTATCCTAACAACATGAAGACATTCAATCATACCAGTTGTATGCTATTTTTACTGTATCTTGTACCTGACTTTGGTAGAACATTCGAAGTGATTTTCCATCTAACACAAACCATCTCTGTTGCCATTTTGTTCCTTGTTTCCTTAACTTAAAAAGCCATCCTTCTTTAATGCCTATATTTAGAGATTTAATGCATAACACAAGCCACTATAACAACACTGCAGACAGTACCTAATATATAAGGTTGAGAAATCCTGGTAGCTATAAATTCCTTCCTCTTATATTTGGCCAGTATCCATTCTCTCCGTATTACTCTATACATTGTACATGTTCTCATTCTTGTGTTGGCATTGACAATTACTTACTCTCTACAAGTGGGGTAAGGCTTCACCCAGCAATCAGGTACGGATGCCTCGAGCACTTCGTTCACTTTACTATTGCCACTACTAGTCATGGCCTGCAGAAATAATGTTGTGATCAGGAATATCTCGAGGCTTGCTATTATAACTAAATTACCTCGATTTCCTTCTCTGACCAGTCGTCCAGTTCGACAGATTTCACTCGACAAAATGATCGAAATACACCACTACAGTTTATGCACACGAACACTCCCTGGTCGACACTAGCCCACACTGGATCTGCAATTAAACATGCACAGCTGTAATTACATAGCTAGCTATTTAGTTAAAAATTGTAACGGTATCCACTACAGCTATCAGCGCTTCCTTACCAAATTCTCCACATTCTGAGCAAGCGTGGTTTCCTTTCTTCTTGCTTACAGCGATTATTCCTGATCTATTTGCTTCACCGTAAAGAGCTATAACAACATGCAATGACATGGTGAACTTGACGCATTTATTTACCTTTGACGCGAGACATAATTACCGAAATAAAAGAACGCACGTAGCTAGAAGTTGTTGTCCACTTTCTTCGATGATGATTAACAAACCGCTTATATATATAGCAACAGCATCCAAGTGCTATGACCGTATGATCACGTGAAATTACGTAAGGTAAATAAAACTTATTAAAATAACACATGACATCATACTATATGTTGTCACAATGACTTGGTTTTGGTGAATACAATTTCCAGTTTAGTTGATTGTTCTTCAAACCAACAGCTGTCATCTTGTCCTTGATTGAAGCTGCCGTCACCGCACAGAGCTCCAGGACTACTTCATGAAACACTGCATTACGGCCCACCTGTGGGTAGCATAGCACAATTGTGGGTTCTGGTAGCATAAACAGTCACCTTAATAGCCATGAAACGTATACATATGCAAACAAAGCCTTCCATCCCCTTACTGGGCTGGTATCATGTGACATAGTCTGATTTGTATAGCTATGTCATGCACTATTGCCTGATCAAAGCTATCATGCACACCCACTATATACTACTACTAATTACCTCAGTGAAATTTAATTTAGTTTGAAAGAGATGAAGACTTGCAGTGTTGTTCTCCAGGATCTTAACTCTAAACTTGTTAATATTGAGTTCTTCAGTTGCTGTATATAATGTACATACTGTAACACACTAAAGTATTAGAATACACACTGTACCATAAAGCATCATTAGCAGGACTGCTTCACTAGCTAGCCCTTGTCTTCTGACAGATGGCTCTAAACAGATGACATTGCAATGCTATAACTGTACACTGATAGGTATTGTGTAGCTATGCTGGAATGTGGAACCATAAAACACATTCATTAACATACATAATATCAATCAAGCACATTGTTTAACTCCTGTATGAATACTCTATTTGCTGGTGATGTATTTTGAATTAGTTACATATTGCAACAGGTGTGTGATTTCCAATGTCACATTCGTATCAATTTTATTTGTGATACGTGTAGGTATTGGTATTAGCTGCTAACATCATACAAAACCCATTTTGGGTATAACACTGCAAAAGAAGTCAATAGTAAGTCTTGCTGACAAATACTACTACTGCTGCTACGATATATCACTGGAGTACTGTGACTTCTGATCACAAAATATAGTCACAAAGTCTACCAGAGATAAGGTGTGTACTACACACTACAACAGCTTAGCTATAATTCAGTTTGGTCTTATACCTTAGCAGCCACAAGCCATTTACATATGAAGATGCTTAGTGCAGTAACTCATTATCTATCTGTTGTGTAAGAACTTATGAACCTATGAAGTGGGAGTAATAGTTAGCTTAAACTTGTCTTAAGAACCGGTCATCACTAGAAGTACACTGAACTCAACAAATTCCCTTGGCCAATAGACTGGCTCAAAGATGCTAAGCAATTCACATAGATATATGGCTTATCGTAATTGAATACAACACAAGGTTTGTAGGTTAAGGTACAAATGTGTGTGCATCATCATTAGCACAATGTAAAACATTTCTTACATCACATAGCCACTAGACAGCATGTCACACTTTTGCCAATACACACATTAAGAAAATTCTTATTAATACTGCTAAGGCTATCTCGAACAAACTCTTTCCGGATATCCTATGGATAATGACATTATCAATTACTATAAAGCATTACAATTTTTTTATGAATATAATAATTGTTGTACACACAGTTGAGATCAATTACATTCAGACAGCTAAATTGGTAAAAATGAATAGTGTAGAAACTCGGTATCGAAGAAAGTTTAACATAAAATTGTCTTAAATTACCATTGTCCTGATGGCTATAAATCACTATTCAGATACTGAATTAATATCCGGATATCCACGGTACCTGTTTCAACCCTACCACAGCACCTATGGAGGTTGTAGCAATAAGGTGGCCTTGGTAAAAAGGCCCACATAAGGTCTGAGACCACTATAAAGAGAAAGTGACTATCAAGCTTTGATCAACAAACCAAACATTACACACTTTTAAACAACACGGCAACATTATGATGTGAAGTGTGGCATTACCTACGCCTTAAAGTGTACTGTTACTATCCTTAAAAGCATACTAATTACACTCCGTTGATTATTCTCTTCACAGATGAATCAAGGAGTGCATACATCACCCTACAAGACTACATATATAGCACAAAATGTGACAATTTCATAAAGATCATTACATGATTTTAGCAGATGTTGGAATCTTGCTATACCAAAAGTACTCATCAGTTTGGTTCTAATTAACTAAAGGTGATACCTAAATGTTTGTTATAGGACACTGCATAAACCTTTTATCACTGTAACATCTACAGCTCCAAGGTATGCAATTACATTACTGTACGTGTGATTACCTGCAACCATCACTTCTACCTCAGCTAATGTAACATCACTAGAATCATTGAAGAATAAGTTCACATCACCAACCATGCTGTCTGTATCATATACCATGATATGTGAAGTATGAGCTTGCTTTAGGTGTACTGACCAATTTCACTGGTTGAAACATCTTCATATAGTTGCTTGCTTAGCACAATGAATGTGGACTCTAAAACAATAACAATAACAATAATAATCACATACAGCAATTAGTGAATAATTAGTAGGGGTTACATGTAATGTCTCAATGTAAATGATTATACCTACAAGTATGCATGAATCTGCACCCTATTGTAGGAAACTGGTAGAATTATGACTGTTGACTGATTGATAATTATAAAACTTACCTGTTTGTGGCTACCCTTTTACTTAATTTAATACACTAGTGGATGGCCCAAAATGTACTGCACACCTCTATCCAGATTGCCAGTACAGTAGTGACCTCTGATTTAATCCCCAGTCTAATATCTCTCGTAACAGTTACTGTGTAAGTGGTTACCATGCTTATCAGTTCAAAAGAAACTTGATTATTGAGGTATCTGCCTTTTCGATCAGTTTAGGAGATAGCTTATCACACGTCACAAGAATTGCTGTTGGAAATTGAATGAAGTTTCTAACTGTTACATGCTGAGCACATGCGGGTAAAAACTGCTGACATGATGAACTAATAGTGTTCTGCGATACAGTGCATTTTGTGTATCACGTATCACCATCAATAAACTGTTCGATACGACACTATATCACGATACTATAATGAAGTGGTCATGGCTAGTTATGACTGGCATATTAGCTAATAGTTGTAACAATATCCAATTTATCTGTACCTTAAAGAGCCAACACTGATTCTACATTCACTATGTATACAGTCTATTCAGTGAGTGATGATAAACTACAGTATGACAAATAGCTGGTGTGTTTAGTATGAAAGCACATCTCTACCTGGATACCTGTCTCTAGTACACCACCCAGACAATTAGACATTTTAATGCATGCTCCCACAAAGGCTTGTCTGGATTACTCCGCATTTTGATGAGTTGTCAAGATGGCTAGTATCAGCAGATTGTTTACTGCTTAGTGGTGCAGTTCTTTATACTTGAAGTGTAACCATTTAGAAGACCCGGGTAAGAATATTTTAGCCATAACAGGCGTTAACAGCAGCACCAATACACACACATTTGTATGGCTTCTCGTAACGTTGCTTTAAAGGACAGGTAAATAGAGAGGCTTTCTTTTTGAGTATCTAGATCACTGTTACAGTAATAGAGCAATCACTGACTGTTTATACTAGAAAACTTCGATATATCAATATTTTCTAAGTACAGTATCGTATCATGATACTTATTTGCTGTATCGATATATTGCCGTATCGATATGTATTGCAGATCCCTAGTAACTAAACACAAAACTGTTCTCTGACACAGTATACCACATGGTCTAATTGTTGCTGCAAATGAAAATCACTTGACAAGAATTATTTCAGTGGTTTTAGGTTTCTATGAAATACGTTTAATTTATTATACAACTTAAACAGATATTTCTTGCTCACCAACAGTATCTATTAAGAAAACTAGAAATTATTTCCAATTAAAATGCTATAAGTCTGGAAGTATTTACTGGATTTCACAAAAGTATCCAAAATATTGAAGGATAAATTTCATCACCATAGAATAAGAGTGGAAAGGACAATGGACAAGCACATGAGTATAATAAAAATTATACTGATAACAAATCTATTCTGGAAACAAGACAAACATGGAGCAGGGCAGGTCCAGACTAATAAAAAAGTGAAGTTCCATGGTAGGCGTGGTAGCTAGTCATAGCCAGCTACAGTGTGCTATAGTTGCTGTGCATGACAATAAACAATAACCTCCCAGTAGTGTTTTACTATTAAGCAGACCTTCTTGCAGAGCTATTGCATATAATAGTTATCGATATGCTCAATTAATATGCTTAAACATTAAATTGACAGGTACAACAACCCGTGAAAAATCTCACCCTGACCAATTATTGAGGCAATGTGCACATCATAGGTGGCTTAATCTTCAGGTGGTCTTGGGGAGAACAATTCACTGGATCAAACCTTGCAGCAACTGGACAACAGTACTGAGCTCAAACATGATGTGGCTTGATTGTCATAGTCTTATCTGCCTGTCGTGATGATACAAATCCTATACGGGAAAGCTACCATACAGCACCTGGATCTTAGCCAGCTACCAGCACCTGTGCTTCTCAACCTTTCAAATAGTGAATAATAACTCTCATTAACCTTCCAGTTTACTGATTACGAGGCTCTTGGCTGCATGAGTGCCAACCATGGTGATCTCACAATTGAAATCACGTGTGAAATTATTGATTTCAAAGAAAATCACTGTAATTTAAAATTTTTGTACACCCTTTGAAAAGTGATGGACCCTTCAGGATCATGTATCCCAGCACTACCCAAAACTCAATTGGTGGCCACTTAAGAAACTCATTCAATTCCAGTCTTCTTGTCTAATGTTTCACCAATATCAAAACATTCCTATGTCACCTCCAATTCAGTTTGGTTGCTGTCATTATAATACCAGGAGAAATGATTTTTTTTGCTAATTCACAGAGGTTACACTAGAAATTTTCAGGTTTACTGCCCCTCATTGGTGGAATTTAATACCATCTTCCTTCCATGCTACTATCAAAAGCCTCCACTACGAGCAATTCATGATTACCATGCATATCTACTTAATGACTAGCTTGAGTTTGTCATCTTTTTTTGATTTTGTATTATTCAGTTGTTCTAGCTTGTAGCTATATTGCATTTAGTTAATTTTTGTACTATGTATTTTTAGTGTTGCTGTAGTTGTTACTCTTGCAAGGAAGAACAGCTCTAGCCGATTGTGTGGAGTTAAATTCAGGATATGAGCACCAGGAGGCTGTGGTATTATTGGGTATACGGTAGTGATGTGCAATATACCGAAAAATTATCAACATTGCAATATTTTTTCAATACCGACATCGTATCAAATCTGAATATTTTTATAACTGATATCAATACTTATCGTATAGTCAATAGTTTGCTACAATTTTGAACATATTGAGTAATATTTTGGTAAATTTACAACTTTTGGTGTGTGATTGTGTAATCACGGTAGAAATGAAGCTTAGTTCTGTACAGTTTTACCATTTTAAAAAGCGACTACCAGTTTCCAAGGCTTGTTATTACCTTCATCACAAATTCTATAAAGCATAGCTGCTAATTATAAACATTTGCCCCATGCAATTAATCAGAAGAAAAAATGCCGAAAAAGTATCGAAATTTCAATATTTTACCAATTATCGTATCGATATCGTACCAAAGCCAAAAATCAAACATCACTAGTATACGGACATGCCCTTTGCAGTATTTTTACAGGTTTTGTCACTACACCTGCATTCATCTAGTTACCTGAAGACCACTACAGGGGTAGCACATAGGAGTTGGGGCCTGCTTGAAAGTTTTAGAAACCAGCAATAATTAATTAATTTGTAACTAGCCTTAGTCTTATTGTTATACATACTGTCATCATCCGATATCCATTTCTGTTGCATCTCATATTCCTCCTGCAGAGTTAGCCGCTCCGAGGCGGTCTGTTCGCGAAGTTCCTCGCTCTGCATCCAACTATGGTACCTAGCGAGCAATCGAACGTCTATAGCTCGCTCATTTCTACAGCGATTATACATCTTACTTTGGCACATGTTCCGGACAATATGGCACAAGTACCACCTTATCCCCTCCTAACGTATACTCCTTTTTACGATACATAAAGTACCCAGAAAAACGAAACCCACAATCGACTATAAATACATTATAAATATTTCATGTTTGGTCTTAAAATTGAACAACAAAATACACATAATATAATATCCTAATATGGTAGAAGTTCCTATGGTTATCTGGTGACGGAAGTGTCAGCTTCATTTGATGTTAATAAAATAGTAACAGCTTGGTGCATGACTGCTGGAGAGAGCAGCTCAAACTCATGTAAGCTCACAAGATGTTGGATAAAGTTTCTCTGCAGTTTTTTCTCCTTCAATTGCTGCTTGTAGTGACTGGCAAAATCGAGACATGCTCCAGGCACTTGCTGATCAGCCAATAATCTGTGAATGTGTCGGTCAATTAATATCAACATTGGTTAACAGTACATTTCTTACTTTTTCTCTGTTATAAACAAATTCCATAGTTTCATTAGTTCTTTTTCGCCTTCATTGACATCAGTAAATTCATCAATCATCTGCAGAATGATTGTGGTAAGTCTCCCTAACTATATTACCTGTGCTATAATATAATGTTTTCATTGTCTTTGATGTATTATTAAACCAGCTAAGTTCATATCCTAAACATTATTTTGATATGCATTTCATATTCAAAAATATTTTTGGGGAAATCCCAGCATATTTATGTGTAATGCGGCCGGGCTCAAATAACCACACGGTAACCATTTTATCTCACAGAACATTTGATAGTTAACAAGTATATTAAGGAGACAAACTCCATCGCTTCACTGTTTAGCAGTACTAATACCACCTTTATAATTAGTGTATGGTGACCACTGTGATTAGTAGCACACACCATAATGGAAACACTTAAAGACAAACAGACACTAGGCTTGGTTAATAATCCAAAATCATTAATAGAAAAGTAATAATGATTTTCAAGACTTTACAAAACAAGTACAAGGGAATATCAAGCTCATAAAAATAAACCAGAAAATGTTAATCTTACACACCCCACCCATCAATTACAGATAAGAGAGTGACCATTCCAATCCAGTCACTACAGAAAATACTGGTGATCTCCATTATAAATGTGATAGTCAGTGAGGAGCCATCGACATGCTACAACACCTACAGGTAGTGGAGAAAGGATTGGGAGGATAAAGGTTGGAGCTGCTGTGGTAGGTGAAAAAAGCATATCTTAATATCAAACAGTGAAGAAATCAAGCCTGTAGTGTTGAAGTTATGCTTGGTTGAAGGCATCAGTAAGTTGTCTAGTTACCCAATCAGTAAAATTTCAGTTAAATTTTTTTTTAAATGTTGGAAGTGTTTGGGGTTGCTCTGAAGGCACAGTTGGGTGATATTTTTGAGCAGAAAAGCCCAAGCCTACTATCACAATACTTCTGTATAGTATGATAGCACGCTCACTACACACACACACACACGATAATAATATACGTACACTACACTTAGTAAACAAACCCTTGCGGTCCTTGCTGGCAGCCAAGAAGGGGTATCCTCAGCTTCACTGTCTTCTGCATCCAGTGCAGAGTAAGGAAACATGCTTGTTGTATGGCGATATGGTCGAGTGTGTAACACTGCGTCCTTAGTGCCCACCACACCTGAAGGCTGGGCCATGAACACGCTCAAGTTCTCAACATTAGGCACTCCAGCTCTGTAGAGATACAGTGAAGTCTTATCAATATTAAGGCTTTATAAAGAGGTGGTCTTATTAACGAGGTCATGGAGTATACCTTAGGTACTTTACACGGTCACTGTAATGAGGTGGTCTTTATTAATGAGGTCATGAAGTACACCTTAGCTATTACACAAGGAAGATAGAGGAAGCTCTGTTAATTGGAATGTGCCAATCAGACAAATATTCATATTGTCTATGCTCCACAAAAGGAAGCAGGTAAATTACATTAACAAAAGGGAGATGTAATTTCAGGTGATTGCTTAATGCAAAGGGTAATCCACCACAAGAACGCGTGAGGTGTAAGGCAAAGGCTTTCTCACCGAAACAACATTAGTTCAGTCCTTGCTGGCTTCTTCTTGTAATATTTTCCAGAAGACACAGCTTGCAATCCTTCAGACAATGAGACACGCGGTACAACTGATGATGACTTCGTGATGTGAACGTCAATTAGTGAGCCATCCCTCAGAGGCTGTAGAAAGCAAAAATAACAACAACCAATTATTGTACGTGTCTATCAAATGAGTATTTGCAAGGAGTACTTCACATGTGTGAGTTTAAAGTACAAAAAATATTTACTTTGTACTAGACATATTTACAGGTAAACTATTTGAAAGATAGAAGAAAATATGATTGCATCTATCAATCCTTGATGAAACATGATATTGGCTCTATATTCTGGTAAGGGATACATTCATTCAGTATGGACTTATTGGCTGACAATGGTTGTAACTGGTAATAACATAAACAACATTATGTTACTATCATAGCAATTTGTCGGAGCAGCTTCAGTCTTTGATGACCAGGCAAACAGACTGTAAAATGGTAAGACACAAACCTATAGAAGTATTACAGTAAAACCTGTGCATTAAGGACACCTTGGGACCAATCAAAGTGTCCTGATCATCAAGGTGTCCTGATTTCCAGGTCAGTTTACATGATCCACTACCAAGTGTCCAGATTATGCAGGTGTCTTTATTTTCAAGTGCCCTGATTAACAGGTTACCTTGTAAAAAGAAAGCATTTTAGTACTTTTGCATTTTTTGGTCTAAAGCAAGCCCAAACATTTTGCTTCACAAACATAACCCACATGAATATAGAAAGTTTATTTGACCTGTTTTGATAATATTAGTACTACAAATTGGTCTTCAATTGTCACCTTCCCACCCATGTTGAAGGCAGTCAAAACCTTCTGTGTATACACAACTAGTCATTTCAATAAGCAATCATGAGCAATTGATTTTTAAAAATATAACAATGAGGAGGCTGTGTGGACTATATTGTAGATTGATCAGAGATGTAACCTTCATGTACAACTTGCTAAAAGAAGGTATAAGTTCCACTTTGACACTGTAGGAGGAAGTGATGTGAAACTTAATCAAAGGTTACGCAGAAATCCAACAGTACAGTATCTTGCTTGGCTTCATCATTCAAAGCTGGTACTAAGTCATGTACTACCAGTAATAGCTGAAGATTAGCTGATTTACTTTGAAAGGCAAAGTGTATCTTAAGCCAAAATATTGCACTGCTGAGGGAGAGAGAACATTAAGTAAGACACATTCTCTACTTCATCACTTTAGACATTGGCTGTGGAATGATTGACTTAAAAAATGAGCCTACAAACCCTGTGTCACAAAAGTTTATGTTGTCAGTTATAGGATACTGTGTTACCTACTTCAATGGCTTTCGCAAACCTACGACTTGTGTGCTGACTAAGCTAATTCTCACATTACAACATGGTGAGAACTGCTATGAATCCTTAATTGACTGGAAAGTGATAAAATGACCTACACCCAAAATATGATCATCTTGATAGCCAGAACATTCCCAAATGCTTTACCAAACACACACATTATGGCATAAGAGAGATTAAGAGTGTTTTTATATATATAGAAGGCATGGAGATTCCCCACAGAGTCTTTCCCCACAATATGTGAAACCCATAATTGGACAAGTAAATGATAAAATCTTCATCAGATGATCCCAATACTTAAAATATTAGCATGTGTCATTTCTTATAGCAGAAGGATGACAACATTTCATTGCAAATCTCGCATCATTTGCAAGATTACTGTGACCCCTGTGAAAAGTGGACACCACCAAGCAGTCCTGGTATCCTCAGGTCGCTTTAGGGACCTCAACTATTTGTCCGGAGACCTCGTGATGCTATTTTTGAGTGTATTAACAAGTCCCACTGCATTCCTACTCTACTCTCCATTAATGATGCACTTATCATCCTGTTTGCACCACATACAATTGTTACAGTGAACGGTATGTATACATTTCAAAAATTCCCTGGAAAATTCACCTCCATTAATGTAACATCACTACCTGAATGGTACCACAGGTATCATATATACACAACTACCATGATACAGTATACTCAACAGTGTAGGAGTATATGTGAACATCAACAATTTAATATTGCAGGGATTAATCTAGGAGGGGAGGGGGCACAGGCCCCCCTTGGGTTAGCTATTGCCCCTCCTAGGTTTATACCTAAAGCCTTGAGAAATGGAAAGGTTTAATTGATCTCAAAGTTGTATAATCCAATGGTCAATATTCAATGGCATTACAGTAAAATTTCACCAAAATTGAGTATATTCACACCTATATTTTCAAAATTTTCCTGGGGGAGCATGCCCCCAGACCCCCCTAGAATCCGAAGTGACTTACTTCGCCCCCCCCCCCCCTAGGTTAATATTCTGGGTTGAGCCCTGTATACTGTTCAGGGCAAATATGAATAACAAAGTACTGATACTGAATGATCAGTCAACTAACTATGCAATGACAATACACAAACAAATAATGATAGTATATTTGTATAAAATTTTCTTTCGCAGAAATCTTGTTGTACATTGTCAGATCTTGGCTCCAGTAAGCTATATTCAGGTTTAGCTATATATATATGTAACAATTGACACAGCTCACACATATACAAGTAAGTTACTTTCAACACAGAATATAATACAAGTTCTATACTAAAGATAAAACTACATTTAGTATACACTAATTCTCCATTTGAAAATTTTTAATCAATGTTGCACTGAAGAAAGAGGGAAATTTGTAAATCCTAACATCATTTTTTGTGCTTCTAAGATATGTAGTTAACTGATTGCATAACATAACAGAAATACGAAGAAATCCAATCAATTATTATAATCAACATCAGGTAGCTGGAATGTGATATCACAGTGATATCACAAATTAAATGACACCAAACCCATACTGATTAATAGTAGGGGAATTTCTGTCAATTCAACAACAACAAAAACAATGTGGTTTCTTTACACCATGCCAACCATCCACCTACTTCCATTACTTCAATACCATTCAATATGTAGGACAGGCTTTAAATCTAATTTAGAAGACTCCAGAGAGCAAACTAGTTTCCATCTTAGTGAATAGAAAGAAGCAATACTGTTTATACAGTCAATCTGTGAGTTACATACCAATAGACCTACATGACCAACTGTAATCCAATTGTGCTATAAACAGTTGGACATGGAAATTTATGGATTAAACACCATTTAATTACACATTCAAGCACATACATGTGTCCGTACACACACACACACTACACACACAAAGCAAGGCAGGGCCTCCTCCAGCAGCCGTGTGAAACAACCAGTGAACCAGCACTGGGATGCCTGTGCACCACTCAGGCACTAGTCTTGTGCAGACAAATCCTCCTGGGGCAGGGCTAGTAACCTGCAGGAGAACCATCCTGGTCTCATGTAGAGAGACCAAAAAACCCGAAGTATCACAATGACCTAAGCAAGGCAAGGGAATTTACTTCCCCAGTTGGCACCAGGCAACCATTGATGCTATAGCTGGGTGGGCTGTTCCTCATTAAACAGCTGGAGTAACGTGAGTAAAAACACACAAACAAACAAACACATGCACACATGTACGCATGCGCGCACACACACACACACACACACACACACACACACACACACACACACACACACACTATTGCACTACACTTACAGTATAGACAGAAGTCACTCTAGGGTGGCACAAAGTGAGGTGGCACAGTAGACTATACAGACAACCACAATCCAGTGAACACCATGGACACTTCATCCCGTATCTGGCCTCTGTCTGCAGGTGACTGTTGTCATGGTAATGAAAGTTGTACACAACTGGATGATGAGTGTTAGCATCACTGTTCTGTGCCGTGTTGAGGAAGGTGACTTGACCAGGAGTAGGGGGGAGCTTAGTCACAACGTCCTTCCCTGCCACGTAGTCTAAAGTGAGATAGCACATGAGTAGTGGCAGCATTATTGCTACAGTAAATAATGTGTTGTCCCTTAGTAGCTGTTACACCATACAAGTTATTCTTGAAAATAAGTTTTAGGACATTAGGAAAACAAATGCCTGGTTTTATATATAGACTTAGGATATTAATGGGAGTCTTGTTTTTATGCTTTACTTTGCTGCCGCTATTTTTTCACACTTATCAACCGTATATAAATTTACAGCCATCTGAGGAATGAAAGTGCTACAATAATCACAGAACTAGTCCATGTGAGTTTGCCTTCATACAGATAACAACTGGTTATCAAGCCTTTACATGCTTGTTTATTGTAACAACACACTTTATAAGGTTTTCCATGCTTATCATTGAGATGATGGTGTTTTTACTATGATTCAAATCCAATTAAACTATGGATGTTGCTCTGACTTATCCAAAATCAATCCCTGGTTTCAAATTCATTTAAAGACCAGGTAGAAAGAAAACATGTTACGCAGTGCTAGAAAGACTAAAAATTTGGGGGCGTCTGTATTTAGCGGATCACGGATCGGCGGATCACGGATCGGCGGATCACGTGATATGCATGCTCAACTCGATTTTGAGCACTGGGAAATATTTATACCCTAGTGTAACATACAGCATACTGTAGAATTTATATTTTATCCACAGGTAGGAAGCCTGAAGAGATTTCAATCGATACTATATAACTATAATAATTAGAGCGCGCGTGTATTAAAAATTTAACACACGTACAGAGTAAGATTATTTTAATTCACCTTAAAACTGAATCACTGATGTATTCTTTACACCAACACGATACTCAATAGACTAGCTCTGTATTGCAAAAACAAACGACAAAGGATACACGCCAACATATTAGAAGCCTATTCACACGTGAGTGCGCTAGCGTATCCTTTGTCGTTTGTTTTTGCAATACAGAACTAGTCTATTGAATATTGTGTTGGTGTAAAGAATACATCAGTGATTCAGTTTTAAGGTGAATTAAAATAATCTTACTCTGTACGTGTGTTAAATTTTTAATACGCGCGCGCTCTAATTATTATAGTTATATAGTATCGATTGAAATCTCTTCAGGCTTCCTACCTGTGGATAAAATATAAATTCTACAGTATGCTGTATGTTACACTAGGGTATAAAATTTCCCAGTGCTCAAAATCGAGTTGAGCATGCATATCACGTGATCCGCCGATCCGTGATCCGTTGATCCGTGATCCGCTAAATACAGACCCCCAAAATTTGGTCAGTCATTTTAGAAAGTTATGAATTTATTTTTTGTGGGCTATCAATGACTACTCAACTACAGGGACTGTAATAACACAAGTTGTTTTGAATAGTGACACTCCAACATGTGTGTACTGTGTGAAATGTGATCACAGGTAGTTACAATGTGAGCAAGTGTACCATTACGAGTGTTCAATCAACATATATGTAATAAATGAACATCATATGTAGAACAGATTGCTGGGACAAACGGAATG
The DNA here is from genome assembly GCF_963678975.1 of Dysidea avara. Lineage (NCBI taxonomy): Eukaryota > Metazoa > Porifera > Demospongiae > Dictyoceratida > Dysideidae > Dysidea > Dysidea avara. Next base: position 44,901,747 of record NC_089274.1, read on the forward strand.
TGCAACTGTACCATTACATGTCACATAACAACCATTAATTAAGTAAGGGAATCCCTGAAAATCACAGCTGCACTGTGTCTGACATATCAATAAACAGCCATAGAGTTACAGCAGCCATCCAAGTGTCATCAATGTGCAGACAATTCACACCTTACACAATACATACAAACTTGTGAATCAGCTGACACACACACACACATGCTGAGGGGACTGTCCCATAAACATTAGTAGGACTACACAACATGTAATATGACATCACAGAAAAAACCCTCCCTTGTATTCCATAACTTGTGACTTCATTACAAAAACTTGATTGCCAGTTTTAACAAAAGGTGTGGGAGGCAGGAGGAGTGTACAACCTTATCATAGTGATGGTGTAGGGAGATTAAATACTATAGCAATACATCAAGGAATGTATCTGTACTTTAATATAGCACACACTTCAGTCAAAGAGTTGTAATAATAATAATAGATATGCTACTGTTGCATGAACAAAATAAAGACAGAGCACTACACATTTTATTGCTATCATTCCTGGTAATATATTTTTACCTGTTTTTTTGTTGTTTTTTTTAATTTCATGAGTTTACTTAAGGAATATGGTGCAGTATGGCACAAGGAATATTTCATGGTAATATATGAAATGACATGCTTAGATAATGTAAGCTGTTACTCACTTTTGTTTAGTAATGAAAAAGAAAACAGCCATAAAGTGACAACTGGCTGTAGGCCCTTAACATATGTCTCCATCAATTCAACCCCAAACAACAACTATTTGCAAGATTGTAGCTTTGTTTATTTAGTGCTACAATTGTCTATGGACTATGTAGAAAACTCATCCAAATTGTATGAATTGTTATAGTACAAATGTCTTTCAGATGGTACAAAGTGTTAGAAAGTTGTGCATAACAAACTTTACTCTCTTTACTGCAAGAGTACATAAATATATATATTATGAACTCTTGCTTACTGTAATTACAGTAGCAGCAGTGTTGCACAACAAAAATGACTTAACACAAACAAATGTAATAGTAGAAGCCACATTCAGCTATGAATCATTAGAAAATTGAAAGCAAATGTTTAATACAACAATGACCAGACAGCTACATGATACGTACAACTATCTTGTACTAGTTGTATAGGACAGCAATGTGTATACAGTGGGATGGCAAAATAAAGTTGTTTTTCAAAACAGCAACATATTAATTACTACAGTAATGTATCAGCAGCAGTCACGTACTGGTGAAAATTATTCATACCATCTGAAGCTCTAGCCACAAACTGTTGATATCATGTTCATACATTAACATATCTTAAATAACTTTAGAGGTGCTTAAGTGGAACTGTAGCCACAAGGTTTCTCCTCTAGGTTATACAGTAATAGAAAGCACTTGGGGTGGCTGACTAATTTGTTAGTCATCAATCAGGTTAGAGAATGTCGTACTAAACAAAATTGTAGTTTGTCCAACAAGAGCTACATGACATGTTGGTCAGATATTTCGTGAAGCAGCAGCATCCCTTGAGAACAGGACTTATCAGCAAACAATGGTTTAAATAATAAGAGACAACTAGTGAAAGAAACATGGCGATCTGTGGTAGACTATACCCTTGGGTGAATACTCTATTAAGAAATTTTTATAAGTGACAAATAGACCATGGTAGCCCTACTGATAGACCATGGTAGCCCTACTGATAGACCATGGTAGCCCTACTGATAGACCATGGTAGCACTACTGATAGACTATGGTAGCCCTACTGAAGTTGTACTCATCCTTAACAGAAGGCATTAAGGCTGACATGATCCATACGGCAGCTCTTTAGTTGTATAGCAGTGTAAGCTGTTCACTGAAGTGGGGTGACTGGATGGAGAACTTTATTGCCCTACAGTTAAAAGGCTAAACCTTAACCTCCTAAAGTGTTTGTATAGCAGTGACTGAAACAACGATAGCCTACTATCAAGAGTTCATAATATAAAAAGATATCATGACTTCAAGATATGCGTTTGTACAGGCTATACTCCAAAATTCTGCATATAGAGCAGGAAGCTGATCAGTGAAATAGGTACAGTTGTAGGTTGCAGGGTAGTATAGGAAGCAGGAGTACATGTAGGTATTGTTTTGGTACATTATAATATCAAGAGTTCATAATATAAAAATAGAGGAGAGTGTGTTAGGTAAAATCTAAGCATTAAACTTACTGCAATAGTATTTGCGTATAGCACTGAAACAATGATAATGTGCTGAAACAATAAATTATGGTATCTGCGTGGTGTCAGTAATATCATTTTTCAGATGCACAGTGGTAGCTGCCCCAGTCATGCAAGTTGCTTATTTACTTTTCAGCAGTAACGAGGTAAATCTGAACAAAGGCTCATACAGTTTTGTACCTATATGCTTAAAGCATAGATGTAGATTTTCTGAAGTAAGTGTTACAGAAGCCTCTCTGTTCCATGCATTTTTTATGCTTAAACTCTACTCTAATTTAAATAAATAAAGGGTTCTACTCAAATACAACACTATGCACTGGACAAACACACAGATGGAGACAATTTACCTGCCCTACCACAAAAGTGTTATAAGAGTTCCTATGATGTAAGGTAGTCTATGTGCCAGTGCTGAAAAACTGTGAACATAAGAGCTTGTGGATTAAAATTTGAATAGAAAAGAGAAAACAAATGGTGCATCAAAAAGGTCTCAAAAGTGAAAAAAAAAAGTTATGACCTAGGCAGGGATCAAACTCAAGTTGGTTATTGGAGTTAATGGAGGTGTGCAAATCACCACAGTTGTTTGTCTGTGGTTTTGACAAGAATGTAGCTCAACTTTTCAGTGATTCTTCCCTATACCAGTCAGTGCCTTCATTGCCCTATAAAGAACAAATAAAAGTACGTATTGACTTGCTACCACAATATTCGAGTTGTCAGATAACGGGCGTTTAATTTCGCTAAAATCCTGTGTCGATAGCACGTTGCATGCCAAAATACTATGAGCTAAAAGTTGAGTTTTAAAAGGTATGCACAAAATGGTACTGTTTGGAAAGAACAATATGTGGATTCAAACCCACAACCTAGTCAGGCGTTTGCAGCTAGTGCTGTGGTTTTCAAAGAAATATTGCTCAAGTTTTCTCTACACCTAAGTAGCCTTCTACGTACGTGCTGTAGAGAACAAACGGAAGCACACATGACCCCGTGATAATAATCTTGAAAGATAAATGCTTTGTTTTGAGCACGAAATGTGTTAATAGGCATAGGAACTGGCGAGTAAGTAGCATGACGGACGGACAGACGACTTTTCAGCTTTATATATATATATATATAGATACCAATGAAAACATTGCTTGTTCACATCACTGATGCTAAGCCAGTACATGAAGTGGGTACATGTATTGTGATATACATTGTTTTACTGTGGGATTTTAATTGTATATTTGAACAAAAAATTAATTGGTCTGGCATGGTGAGATAGATTAAAGCAAGAGCTTAAGAAGGAGCATGAAACTGAGTTCCATGACAATCCAAATTACGTAACAGCATTTGAAGTAAATTGCTTTACATCATGAGCAAATGGTTATGTAATTGACATGCGTGGTTCAACATGTAACAATGGACGCTCCAGCCATACTAATTAAAGTCAAGGTAGAGCCAAGTCACCATTGTTGAAGAAGAGAAGGACCTCAAGGAAGCCTCAGCCAACTTCACCATCACCGTGTGCCACTCACTGCCAGTCGTCTTCCTTGGCTTCTTTTATGACACCTTAGGATCCCTTCATTGTCTAACTGCACACGTTTTGGTACTGGTTAGCTCATTGTAAATCTCCTCGTACACTGTACAAAGCCATCTTGTAATGTTGTCATGCACAATTCTGTATACGGCTTCAAATAACGAGATTGTACTTTCCTTATATGGAAGCTAATTGGTGATTGATTTGGATTGTAATGGCACCCGGCAGGCAGTGTAAGTTTCACCGCCTTTGGCGGCTCATAAGCTCCTGATTAAAGTTATACCATAGATAAAGTTGATTTGTATATAAAACAGTCACCCTAATGTATATTAACAGTTTAAAAATAGTTCCTCCAATATTTCTGTATCCACACAATCACATACACACTTAATATGTACATGCATACAAAAAAGTTTCTCACCTCTTTTAAGCTTTGACAGCTCCATCGCTGTACGTTGCTCATACTGTTGTCTGATCTTGGGAACACCATCACTCCAACTGAGTGAGAACTTGATGGAATAGTGTTTCTGGAATGGACCATCTGAAGCCTGCGTGTGTACATGTGAAGTGCTGTAAGTTATCTACACATATTAAAAGGCAGAATTAATCATTTCAGCTCCATTTATAGTCTACCTTGTACATTTCAATTGTGGGTTGTAAAACACACAATATCTGGTATTTAGTTAAATCAAGGAACGCAACTATAAAGTGAATGGCTACAATAATATCTAATCTTTCTATAAAGTATTAGCCCATTGTATTCTATTGTATTTGTACACATAATGCTTCAGGGAAAGGAATATGACATCATGCACAGTTACCTGACCACTGCCTCCAAATATGGTATTCCAGGTAAGGGGACTCCCCGCAGCTGGTGAAGGTGTCTCACATTCTTGCAGCACCAACTCATATTGGCCATCTTGTAGTAGACATTTGTTCCTTGAGTCAAACACTACTAGCTCTGCTGAGCACACTCCTTTTAGCATCGCTGGCACTTCTGCTCCTTCCATCAAACGTGGACGCTTTGCAGATGGCGGCTCAACTCCATTATTAGCTGTTTTGGCATAGTTGTGGTCTACTAAATTCCTTTTAACATTATCAAATGAATCATCTACAATTTCTACTGAATTATCAGTGTCATCCATTGACATAGGGCTGCCTATGGAAGAGTCTTCATCATTCATGGAGCAGCCATTGTTTGTGAACTGTTCACTCTCTGCCAAGAGCAGTGCCAAGGCAGTACGACGGGGCTTTCTTCTCTTGTGTTTCTTTGCCAGTTTTACTGGCTTGTTGTTAAATGCTTTATAATGTTCCATAATTTTGTGGGACTTCTTGACAGAGTTCTTAACATGCACACTGGCGACCGAGGTGGGTATTTGGCACCCGTTCACCATAGACCTGTGGTTATCATAAACAATCATTCCATTATTTGATTTCTTCACAATACCTCCCGGGACAATGCTGCCATGGGCAACATGCCCCAGATTATTATGCATAACACTACTAGGTTTTGAAACTGTTTCTTTTTTGCCGGTGCCAATACCATTGCAGCCATTAAACTCATGTGAAGATGGCAACATAGTCTTACTATCACTTTTGTGCTGATTAGAGGTAGCAGTTGACTCTAATCCGTTTGGCTTTGATAAAACAGGATCTGTAGTGTCACTGCCTTTAGACACCTGTGCTATTGGTCCCAGTGGGCGACACTTAAACACAAGCATATGTGTCCCGGACACCCCCGGGCTTTTCTTCCATGTCAGCTCACTAGCCGGGATGGATATCTTGCTGTGATCATGTGATCCTTGAGCATCATCATGTGATCCAGATGGCATCGTGGAGACCACACACTTGCCCAAACTCTTTGTGTTATAAATAGGTAATAAAGTATTCAGTGGCTATAAACAGAAAATGAAAAGCAGGTACTTCATGTGTACATGTATTTATAGTTAAATTAATTGCAGGCATCTACCGTTACAGTTGACAAGAATGCTGGCACATTTTTTTTAATGGGTATACAAATATTGTAGAAAATTAGGTAGCAAAAATGAGAGGGCAGTAATGCAATTGTACTATACCATAAACTACTACAATATGCACAACGCCTTTAAGTGTGTTATGATTGTTATCTGACTAAATACAGGAACTTATGGCTAGCTGCAGAACAGCAAAAAGAAACTAACAACTAAAAAGAGGCATGAATGGCACTGCTTTTCCTTAAGCAAAGCATATGTGGCAAGATTTGTATACTCCAAAGATAAGCAAATTTAAAGTAGAAGTGTGTGATAACAAATTTAAACATATCTTTTAATATTTCCTTTTGAACTTATCTCTGATTATCTAATATATCTAGATAATTGAAACAAATAAGTATTTAAAGCTAACTGTCACAATGTAACCAGTAAAGTGGGAAAATTATAATTGAAGAAGTAAACAAGTTGAGGTTATGATACTTCTAAAAACCAGGTGCCCATGCAGTTAATACACATTCTAACTAAATAGGCAATTAATTAACCATGTATATAATTAAAGCTATTAGTTAGATAATTAGATTTGTAAATACTGTAAGATTCAGTATATTTTGTAATTCATGAATTATTTTGCAATTTGATAATTACGTTGCTATGTACTGCTAAAGAAGTGTAACTATAACAAACCACTTTTAACTGAATTACATACAGAAATATCTTCTCAACTGTTCTGTAGTGTGTCTATCATGTTTTCTCATGCAAATTGTATAGAGAAAGCCTTGAGGCTGCCCTTCATTTTTGTTCACAAGTATGGGTAACGCCCCCCTTTCAACTCGAAGGATACATTATATCTGGTAGCCTAAAAGGCCTTCAATGTTGTTAAACGTCTATAAAACTGATAGGGAAGACCATTCACAAAGTATATGAAGAGCTGGCATACCCATATTTCAGACTGCCAAGAAGAAACCACCTCAGAGCAGAGTTTATGTGTGTGGAAGTTAATACAGACTTAATTTAGCTTTCAATTCTTACATCCTGGCTGCTTTTTACCATTATTAACTAGAGTTGCACCGATAAGAAAAAAAGCCAATGTTCCGATAACTGATATATCGGCTATTTAAATACCAATGCTGATGCCAATAACTGGTGTCAATAAATAATTTTAATTTATATTTTCTAAAATATTAACCATTGGAATTAACATAGATATGCTTACTGAATCCTTAGAGATCATTTTAGTTATCTATTTAATAGGTTCAAGAGCAGCAATTACTTTTCCAGTCAAATCAGTTTGATTTGGAGTAAGTATTGTTATGCTACCATACTCGGTAGCATAAGTTGCCAATGCTATCTTCTGTCCGTAAACTGTTTGCAACACATATAAAGTGGAGTTGCACCAAGTTGGTTTGTCCTGTAGTAATTTGTGTTTTTGATATCTAGATAGTATTTCTTGTATTTGATCTAACTTGTGGTAAGCAATAGTAGAGTGTTTAAAATGCTCAACAATGCTATGGCAGACTACAAGTAGATCAATAACAGCACGTGTTGTGAAAGTACACCATCGTTTACCACTAACTGTATTGCGTGTACAAAGCAACCCTGTGCTTCAATTCAAATTGACCCTCCTTCATAGCTCTCTGCATTTTGCTAGCACTATCTGCTACAACCAAATGTACTCTTTCTTTAGAAATTTTCCAGTTTTCATGGACTCTAAAGCTTGACATATTACCACTCCAGTGTCTATCTTTTGTGCATGGAGAACACGTTTAAATTCATTACCAATCCAGTGGGCATTAACGACTCATTTAAAAGACTGGTACTCCAGATATCAGTAGTCAGACCCAAAAACTCCACGTCTTTTAGCAACTCAAATAATATATTTTCCTTTATCTTAGGCAGTACATTATCAGTAAAATGCTTCCTGGTAGATATCTTGAACTTAGGCTCAGTGGTATGTAAAAGATGAGTGAATCCTACATCAGAAACAACTGACAATGGCTAGAGCCATCATCTCAGCAATCTTGATATGGATACGCTCTGCTTTGGGATCATCTATATCCCACAGCTTTATGCGTGCCTGCATTTCAGCCAAAGTAGGTTGGTCCGTTGCTCTCCTTGTAGCTTCTTTACCTTTCAACTCTTACTTTCTTCTTTGCTCCGTAATCGCTGTACTCTATAGGGTGTTTCTTTTGTAGATGGTCTTCCGTGTTTGTTGTATAAAAGTTCTTGGACATCTTGCCACCCCCCTGGAAATTCAGTCGCCACACATCTCAAAACGAGCAAAGCGTTCGTTACTATCCAAAGCTATAAAATAATCCCTCGAAGCATATTAACACTTCAACTACTTCCACACCTTAAGATAATAAACACCTTTACGCATGCACTTAAAATATCATCGGCTTACCTGATTATCATTTTACCGATAGCTGATATAACAGCCATATCGGTAAATACCAATAGCAATATCAGTATCGGTGCAACTCTATTTTAAACATTTTTGCTCACGTGGGCACGCACGGACAAACAAACATAGGTAGGTAGGTACACACACACACACACGTTTTTACTAAAGTAATTTCAGTAAACCAGGCGCACGCCCACAGCTGGCCAGAATGTGGGCACACGGCTGGTTTAAAAATAGTGGTTTTAGCATTGTGCCTAAGTGGTGGGAGAGTTGGAGGTGTCTACATCATCAGATATTCTTTGGTATACAAGTAATATACGAAAGTTTATCATTATCTAGAAAAAATGCACCAATCATCTTTATCTTGACAACTGTACATTCATTAGGGATCATACAACAAAAAAAGTAATACACAAGAGAGGTTGCCTACATCTGCAGATGGACATTAAATCCCTACTTCAGTCAATACCCAACCACAAAATAACTATAGGCACAGCAGAACACCTAATAGATCTTTAAACATACAGATGACAGACAGACAGACAGACAGACAGACAGACAGACAGATAGACAGGCATTACTCACAGACTGTTAGGTATGCATCTTAAAATTGAAACTCTACCTTTCTTTGTCTCTGGCTAAATTTATACAAGAACACTTCTACTTCAACCTTCTGCTTCTGGTAGGCTGTTATCGAGGGTATGCTAGATGAACCTTTAACAATAATCATGTTTGATATAACAAAGGAAACATCTTAGACAAACCACTCACAGTCTACTGACGGAGTATCAGCAAAGTCCCCACACTCGGCGATGCTCTGGAAGTCAATCTCCAACCTAGTGTCACTGAACATAGTTCAGATACACACACATGATAGTAGTATAGACCTTTAAATAGTTAATGATTTAAATACTGTGTAATAATAATATTAGGAAGTTTTTGACACCAGATTTCGAGGGACACTCACACATGCATGCATGCAAGAACACACACACACACACACACACACACACACACACACACACACACACACACACACACACACACACACACACACACACACACACACACACACACACACACACACATCCACACCATCTTTATAATTAGTAACTAATATACTCCTACTTAAGGAATTTGGTTATACTTTCTGACCACTATCAAACTATGGGCTGCAAGCATGCATAAAATTCTGTAGCATTTTGACAGTTGTATCATACAGTAGTATAGTACTGTGTAGTAGGGACCACAAAAGTGTGGGCGTGGCCCATGAAAAAATATCACTCAAAAACCAGCCTCACGATGATGCAGTATTGGTTAGGTAAACTAAGCCAAACAGGTCTTCATATTGACCCAAAATGCTTTTAAAAATCATTAAACAGAATTTTCTAATGACTGACTTACTGATGCCTTCAGACAAGCGTAACTAGATAATGGCTAAGCTACAAGCTTGATTTTTTCGCTGTTCAACGTCGCTTCAGCCAGACATGTGTCTTTTGGCATTCTTCATGGACTTATCAGTGTCCCCTTTGTGTCTCATTCATCTTTGCTGACAGTGAAAGGTGTCGATTTGGTGGTAGCACGTGATGGTTTCTGTTCATAATGAAAATCATTCCTGTATTTTTCATTGTGACTACTTTGATTGCTGAGTTGTTTTTCGAACAGTTCCTATATTTCATAATACTGTGTAACGGGTTGAACATAGCTGACAACGAAGCGTAATGTATACTCCACTTTTCAGACGATAATTGATAGCTGGGGCACACGATACCATTTCAAATATGGTATGCGTGGGTTCACCATTCATAATTATTTTATTTTACAAAAAAAAGTTAACAAACAAGTACACAAAAAGATTTGGAATTTTAAACTAGAGTAGAGACCATAGCACATCGATAAAGCACAGTAGGGATATAACACTTCTTATTGTTTTACTGTGATTTAATATCGTGCACTACTCCAACTTGTTTCAGTACTTTGATTGATATACTATGGTCCCTACTCTAGTTGAAAATTCCAAATTTTTATGTGTACTTGTAGCACATGTAAACCAAGCTTGCAAAAGTAGTAACTTTTTTGAAAATGCACCAGAATTACTTTAGTGGACCTGCTAGAAGTAAAGAAGTTCTTAAAGCTGATCTCAAATACCTACAAATGATCAGCAGGTACAGGACAGAGTAAGAACACTGAACTGGAAAACATGACAGACCAGTGTATGAAACTGCTCAGAAGATGCTTCTCTAATATTAGCTATGAAATTAAACTTCACAATAAATACGTAATGTCTGTAGATGGCATCAGTTGTTTTTCATCTTTTGCTTAGATGGATAAAGACTATTGGCAATACACAAGTAAATTGCTTAATCACGTTAGGAAAGAAGTTATAATATCACAACCATGAACTGCCATCAGGAATTACAGGTCAATTCTTTTACACTTGTCAAACAACTACAGTAAAGGAATAATTGAGCTCTTTTAGTAAAAGTGTATTTTCCTTCAACACCAATCTGCAAAATAACATTCCGTGCACTTATAATGCTTCTAAGGCATTTTTCATAATTTTTGCAAAGGCATTTTTCATAATTTTTGCAATCTCCACTCTTTCCAAATCTACTAATCTATGATTACAATAGTTTGTATAGATAAACTGTCCTCTCTATACAAGACAATAAGGTTTTTTAGTATGCAGGATAGCCTTATATGGTGGGTCATTCTCCTTGAAGCTAGCGAGTCAAACATTTCCTTAGATATGGGAATTACCAATATTCTGATGTCCTAGCATCAGTAATCCTATATCTGCTAACACCTGACAGGGAAGTAATGAAGTCATTGTGTTCAAGTGTAATCAAATACAATGTGTAACTCCCTTGAAGTATAACAAAATCTAAATGGGAAATTTTTGATAGCTTGCTTGCAGTACTTTGACACAATTTTTATTCCCCAAATTACTCGATCATTATCGTACTGTATAGTAAGACCACAAAGGAGTAGGTGTGGCCCACGAAATAACATCACCAGCCTCAATTTTCCCTGACGACGATGAGGCAGTATTGGTTAGGCCGATGAGGTAGTATTGGTTAGGCAAAACTAAGTCCAAACAAGCCTTCAGATCAACCCGAAATGCTTTCAACAAGTTGCTACGGAATTTTAAAAAACTATTTAACAGAATTTTCTACTGACTGACTGAGTAACTGACCGATTCCTTCAGTCAAGCGTAACTTTACAAAACAGCTAAGGCTACGGGCTTGATTTTTTCACTGTTCGACGTCGCTTTGGCCTAAGAGGTGCCTTTAAGCATACCACAGTACGTACAATGCATTATTCATGGGCATACCAGTGTCCTCCTTTGAGTAGCACGTAATGGCTTCCCTTCGATCTATATTTTTCATAGTGGCTACTTTGATTGCAGAGGTATTTTTTGAACAGTTCTTGATTTGTACTGCTGTGTAATGGGTTGAACATAGCCAACAACGAAGCGTAATGGATACTTCACTTTTCAGACGATAATTGATATAACTGGGGAGCATGGCACCATTTCTTTCTTTCGGTATGTGTGGATTGCAGAGGTACTTTTCGAACAGTTCTTGTTGTGTAACGGGTTGAACATAGCTGACAATGGATACTTCACTTTTCAGATGACAATTGATAATCCCTACTGTACATTTCCGTTATGGTATCTTGGAGCACAGTGTGTGTGTGTGTGTGTGTGTGTGTGTGCGTGTGTGTGTGTGTGTGTGTGTGTGTGTGTGTGTGTGTGTGTGTGTGTGTGCACCCCACCCAGCAATGGGTACCTGGTGCTTACTGGGGAAGCAAATATCCTTGTCTCATTTAGTGGTGTTGGAGTCATTATGAAACTTCAGGTTCCATGACTTCTCTCCGTGAGACCTGGACAATCCTCCTGTGGGCTACTAACCTTGCCCTAGGAGGATTTGCCTTCAAGTGCCTGAGTGGTGCACACGCAATCCTAGTGCTGGTTCACTGGGTGGCAATAACTGTGTTTGACACACAACTGCCATAGGCTTTGCTTTGATTTGTATGTTTTTGCACATAAAATAATTAGGGATATAACACTTCTTATTGTTTTACTGTGATTTAATATCATGGACTACTCCAGCTTGTTTCAGTACTTTTTATCAATGTATTATGGTCTCTACTCTAGTTGAAAATTCCAAATTTCTTTTGTGTACTTGTTCAATATAGATTATCCTGCATCAAATATTTGCACTATACAGGTAGCTATAGCTATATATTCAAAGGCATATTAGAGAACACATCATCAGTTATATTGGTAATAGGTGTTAATTATTCACATCTTCTTACACCTTGTACAACACACAGAAATCCTTGTCCACGATGTTTCCAGCGATTACCAACTAATATAAGACTATGACTTCAAAGCAAATCCTTTACTTGTCAATGACACACCTAACACTGTACACTACTCAGATGAATGGTTGCAGGTGAATCCATCTTTACAAGTGAAGGTGTGGGACAGCTGACATGTGTTGGTTTCCTAGTAACACATTGTACTATTCCCTAGCAACACATACAGCCACCACCTTACACATTCCTAGAAGCACAAACCACTTTATGGAATGAAATATTATCAATTTGATGTGCATATAATGGCTTGATCACATGCACATCAAATGAAAGGGACTATTGTAAGGAGAATAATCCCAGGGTAGTGAACTAACTTACTCTGCTATGCAGAAACCACCACCATGACAAATAGATAAAGGCATTTACCAATAAGCCATCTTTTGAAAACAATCCTATAATAACTAGTCAATCTTATGGTTACCACCACAAGCACATAACTGCTAGCCCACAATCAACCTTTGTATGGTTTTTAGTTTCAAAGAATTTGACTCATAATTATGTTCTGTTGAGAGCCAGTGGGAAAACCCATGATTTGTTATGTACCCCACCCAGTGTTAGTACTGTAGAGTTGAAATCTAATGTTCTCAGGACCTATTTATGTGACATTCCCTCCACTCTTATTAGAGCACACCTACTACCAAGCTTGCCTTATATCATAACAGCAAGAAACTTAGCTACTATGGATATATATAGATATTAGTAAGAATTAGCAATGCGATTTTCCCACATAGCTACTATATGCTGTAATACATCCACATCAAGAGTAAAAAGAATAATGTGGAGAGGAGAATATCAAATGCCGCAACTAATGAAGTTAAATAGTTCCCTTTTGATATGACATAGACTGGCTAGTATCAAGAGTTCATAATATAAGTAAAGGAGCTTACTTGTATTATGAACTCCTGCTAGTATATCTTTACGTTTAAACACAAAGATCATACCAGACACAAGGGTGTACGTTCAACTTAGTCAGCAAGAGCAGCACTGTTTTATTAAAGAACATGGCTATAACCTTGAGGATAACTCCATAACAAGCATGTCTGAGAAACCAAAAACAGAGGGCGGAGAGGGTGGAGTACTGCTTAGAATTTTCAACTAAGTTGCCACGTTAACAAAGGAAACCTGCCCTAGAGTGCATTGTAATTGAAGGAGTACATTGCTCAATCTTGGTGGGTGAATTGCTGGTTCAGGCCATTGAACCTTCATCACCATGTGGCTAAACTAATTGTGGTAAGGAAATTAACCAAATACTAAATGTATATTACATAGAAAAGAAGCCATTTAACTTGCACACAATCATTTGTTATGGGCATATTATTAGATGTTAAGCTCTCCATATTGTCAATATATATCATCTTGTTTCATTGTTTGGGGATCCCCACCTGTACTTTATGTTTAAACTAATAATTTTACTTTCTTGTACAGCACAGTACTACCAAGAGTTAATAATAGTAGGGAGGGCTCCCTACTATTATTAACTCTTGGTACTACAGTACCAATGATATACCGTAATTCGCTATATTTTCATGCAAAAAAATTTTGCAATAAAAATTTTCATGTAAAATATTTTCATATGATTTACATGAATGACTGCTGCTCTATTAGAGTAGTTCGATCTTAAGTAAAAATTTTTGGGCAATATATATCTTCGTAGAAGTTTTGCATACGAAAATACAAAAAAAAGCTAATTATGGTACACATGTGACTATACTATTAGAATACAGACATATGCATTTTGGTCATATTTGGGATTTGGATTTAATTACTGTGTAAGACAGCCATATGGCTAATAAAACACAGGGGGGGGGGGGGGGGGTGAAACTGCACAACCCCAAATAATAAACACAATACATTGTAAAATTATAAATTATATGTGTCTAAATGTTCGGTCCAGCCACTGGTCATACATGATCATAAAAAACTGGTGATACATGAGAGTTCATCTAGGATAGAGCATTAAATTATTTCATTCGGTAAATTATTCCAGTCAATAATGGTGTGAGGGAAGAAGCTTTTCTGATAGTAGTTGGATGATGTTAAAGCAGGGGAGTACAACAAGCACACGTGCAAATGCTAGTTATACTATATAAAGTATCAGAACGCTAGCAAAAAGTATTTTATAGAAATACACTTCTAGTACGGGTTCATAGTGATATATCAGGCATGAACGATTGTATGGTCATTAAGAGATCGTGGTAACCCTTCGTGGGAAGTCTGTGACTTGTCATTCGTTATCATTACTTAAGTCTAGTTTCTCCATAATGAAACCATTTATAGTAGTGAAATTCACATTGTAAAGTACAGATAAATATAACCTGAATATCACTTAATCCTCAGTGATCCCCACCATCAGTGTAATGTACAGGACCTATTGGGCTCACGTGAAATGTTTTCTGAAGTAGCAAATTCTTATACTACTAACTAGTACATATGACGCATGTCGTACCCCCCTTGATGTTAAAGGTGGTATTAATTGTTGATGGTATGATAAGTGTGCAAACAGTGAGGTGAGTAATGTTCTGGAATACTTGTCAGGTGGGTCTTGATGCAAAAATTTATAAGAAAATAATTCATCTGCTAAACTTTCTGCATTCATATCGGGTAGACACTGGAGATCAAATGGCAAATGGCAAAGGGTTGACGTGGAGTTAGCCAAAATTAGATGCAAGGCAGCATCTGCAATAAACTAGTGTGGTTTTTGTCAGGTTAGCATAAACTATTGAATAGTTGATGTACATTATTAACGTTTGAGCATGTGGTAGACACGTGACGTCTCGAGTATACAAGAGTCAAAACATCCAGAGTTACTTCTCATTGATTGGTGACCATCAACAGAAGGACAAACAAAATGATGTTTACGAATAAAGCTTCACCATCAGATGTGGAGGGTACCGGTATGGCAGAAAATTTAAGTTGGCCATCAGTATGTATCTTGAAGTGAGTTCTGTTTAGGGCTGGGACAAAGCTTCGAATGTTTCATGGGTTCAAAGGTTAAGTAAACTTCGAATTATAAAAGTATCCTTCAAAACTTCGTAATGCACTCATAGTATACAAAAGAATTACAAATAAAAGTCAATATCTTTATTGCAGCTGCTTATTCATCTTGCACAATCAATGTTTGTCTTTTCGTGATCAATCTTCATGTGCCATGCCCACTTTTAAACCACCGCAGTGCAGCTTGCTACCATAGTTGCAGCCTTAAAATACCTTATAAAGTGATAGATAATGCATGGAAAACATACTTTTAGCCATTAGTTGATGTTTACCTATGCATGATTGCACTATAGAGGACACGCCCATTTGCAATCAATCGATTGCATCATTCAGTACTGCTGCTATGCATTTTCCAAATGCTCACAAACTTATTAAATAGGATTAGCACGATAAAACCTAAGAATAAATACAAGAAAACCTGTAACTTGAAAGCTAACCACCGAAGCTTCAAATGTTTAAACATTTTATAAGCAAATGGTCGAAGGTAAATTTCTATATTCGTTCCAGTCCATAGTGTCTATAAGCTACATAAATAACAGTGGGTAGGTGTTAACTATTTGACACACACACATTAAATGATACTACCTAAGGGAACCGTTTGTGTATGTAGCTATTCAAAAATGCCTTCCCTACCTCCCCTCAAGATGTTTAGTTCAGATACGAACCCTTTGTAGAAAATCCTGGCTATGCCCTTGTGTAGACTTTTAACATCTGTCTTCAGGTAAACAAAATTTCTCACACTACAACTTTTCCAAAGTTGACAATAGTGTATAAATGTAATAATCCACTACACAACATCTTACATTTATTAACAACTAAATAGTCTCTCTTTGTACTGTCAATTTTTTTGCAAAATTATTCACATTTCAGCAAGTAAAATAAATGTCAAATTTGGTCAGCAATTAGGGACAGAAATACGGCCATGGTGGCAACACCTTAGCTATCTTGGGACCTACTTGGCATGGCCACTATAATGAGGTGGTCTTGGTAACCCTTCAACCTGCCAAATTTTTTTCTTGTGTTTATACAATACATGCCATATATGGTGACATTAGGTAAGGTAACTTAACTCCTTTAGCCTAAACTACAGATTTATCAAAAGTTTTTTCACTGGGATACTTGGAGAGATAAGGAGCTCATGAAATACACCCTAACTATGTTTGGGGTCTACCTGACACGGTCACTATAATGAGGTGGTCTCATCATGAAGTACACCCTAGTCGTGCACTTGAAACTTCTAAATGATCTATTAATAGTGAATAAACCATTCATTCATTGTACTGTCTCTACAGCAGACATTAGTACAATCACAGCAAATGCTAACACCAGTTATCAAAGAATGGCATACAATTAAAGCCACACAACTATCAACCACACTTGACAACACTTCCAACCACAATAGTCAAATGTCTGATAGTGATCACCACACAGGTGGGCCTCAACATAACTCAACTGCCAAGATGCTACTCAAGCGGGCGTCTGGATTCAGTGGAATGGAATGGTAGACTGGAATGGTGGAATGGACTGGAATGGTGGAATGGAATGAAATGGTACTTAGGTAATTTCAATTAGTGGTCACCTCTTTTAAAAGACCACCTTCTAACAAAGACCACCTCTTTACAAAGACCATTTTACTTTAATATCTGAATTGTTGTTTTAGAGCCCTATAAGACAGTCTCATTGATGAATTGTGTGCCACATGTTATGTCCCCTAGAAAAGCCAGTGATATCTGATTTATGATACAATACAGTAATAGCTATATACCCCATACAAAAAACAGCTTGGCTATACAAAAAAATATGTGTCCCCGAAACTAAAAGCAACTGGCAACTAAAGGAGCTAATATCTAGAATGAATGTCAATATTATTATACTGGCAACTAAGTATAATTTATTGGTTCTTTATCATTGACTTGTGCAGTCTGACTGTATTAATTCCCTAATTGGCTAATAAATTGGTACCTTTCTCAATAGTCCAGTATTGTAGAGGAAAAAAAAGGCAGCTAGTTCTAAGTCCTTGAATTAGGTTAGGTAATCCTAAGGCTGCAGCACATGTTGCTGTCAGACCTTCAGTTCTGGTCACTGTAAAGTGTTAATAATAATAAATTACTAGCCAATTAGAGTTACAGGGAATTAATTAGGAATGCAGCAAGACTGTACGAGTGAATGATGATGGACCAAATTTTTATAAATTATAGCAAGTTATTTGTCAGTATTTCTTGGCCTCACCCAAATAATAGCTCCTTTAGTTGTCAGTTACTTTTAGTTTGATGGCATGGGGACGTCACTTTATACAGTCAAACTGTTTTTGCATGGCGTATATTGCTGTATTACAAATCAGATATCACTCTGATTTTTCTAGGCAAGTGGCGCACAACTGATTAATAAGACCATTCTATGGGATACTTTCTAAAACAACAAGATAGTAGCATTTTAAACATTAAAGTAAAACGGTCTTTATAAAGAGGTGGTCTTTGTTAGAAGGTGGTCTTTATAAAGAGGTGACCACCAATTGAAATTACCAAAAGTACTGTTCCATTCCACCATTCCATTCCAGTCCATTCCACCATTCCATTCCAGTCCATTCCACCATTCCATTCCAGTTCATTCCACCATTCCAGTCCACCATTCCATTCCACTGAATCCAGACGCCCTACTCAAGCCACACAGGAGGAATGGAAGTGCTTAAGGAGCCCATGCCTTGTGGTGCTTATGGGCTCTGATAGATGGTTAGTTGAGTATACGTGAACTTAAATCAAATCCCAGTGTGTCAAAGTGCCACGCTGGATGATAACTACCATACAGCTAGACAGAGAGGCTCTACTAGAGAGGCTCTACTAGAGAGGCTCTACTATAGTATGTTCGCGTTGAGCTGAATCCTCAAAAACATTTAATAGCTCATGGATGCAATTACACACGATCTTGAAATTTGGCTCATTTGTAGTACTGCTTGACCCGCTAAAAATATTTCAAAATCTTTTTGTTCAAATGTTTTGACATAATATTTACAGCCAATCAAACTTTTCATAGTACATTTCCTATGGGGAAACCATATAAGTACAGTGTTCATTAGAGCCCTTTCCCGAACTTGTAATGGAGCCAAACCGTACGTGTCTGTTGTTGACACCTTTGCTGTTACCAATAATTATCTGGTTGGCAGAAATGTTAACTGTGTTGAGAAAAAATCCACTTTTAATTTTTAGCTGTTTTTCAGGGTTCAGCTCAACGTGAACATACTATAGAGAGGCTTTACTAGAGAGGCTCTACTAGAGAGGCTCTACTACTGTGTGATAACTAACTGATCACCCTGTGGTAGAGTCACTCAGACTAGTTCTTGACATCATAACAACCATGAATGGTACTGTTTACCAATGAAGCAAATAGGAAATGATATTACAAACAATACTCCACTACAGTACTTACATTAAACAAATGTCAAGAAACAGCAATCAGTTCCAACAGTCACTACAGTAAAGAACCAATTTCTTTTGATAATTTCTGGCTCCATCGTGCCAGTCTTAACACTCCACCAACCCCAAAACAACAATGAATCATACCTGGAAACTGCTAGTTACTTCGTAAAATGATAGAAAATCGTTCAATGCTACTTTATAACCTTATTATAGTGTCTCTATAGTAGTTACGAAGCTGGACAAATCTTGAACACACTAAAGGGAATTAGCACACACCAAAGGGAATTCAAACAGGAGCTTACTTTAACATCCATAAACTCCCATGCACTGGGATTTAAAATAGTTATATTATGTATACTCAGATAAAATCATTTTATTATACTCGTCTTTGGCTCCGCCTCATGTAATAGCAATGACATCACCCATACAACGAGATATAACCATAACATACAATTTGTATACTGTAGCAACTCAGTCAGACTTATATACAACTTGTGTCAATGTCGTTGTATTTCTAAAAGCTCATGAGTTCAGTACAAGAATGGTTCCTAGATCTCTATGAACATAAAAGTGATGTGTTGTAGTTTTCATTCGGTATTATTGTAACATTTGCTGTGTTAATCAAACAATTTTCATACACCGATCAGTATTGTTTTTAACATCAAATATTGTATAGTGCAGCATGCAAGGAGTTCTAACAACTAGCTACAGTACTATATGTAAATTAATATTCTTGTTTACAGCAAGTCTGTTAGCTACACACTAGTCAGCTGCCAAACATATTTGTGATGACCTGCTTTGACATACCAGCCTTATTTGGACAGTCAATAAAACATGCTTCATGTGATGAAGACATGTACCAGCCTTATATAGAAGCTCTTGTAAGTTTATTGTAATTGATTCACCAGTGTGGGGCTCACTCAAGCTCACCCCAATAACTACAAAGAATACTTAGTTACAGTGACCAAAAAATTATTGCTTAATTATCAATTCTTGCAGAGTAACTAAGGACTTGTGCAAACAATTGACATTCTATGTTGTAAAATGATTGGGAGTAAAATGATTGTGTATCAGACAATCTGCAACAGTTTTTAAATGAATGCCTCACGAGTTAGTTTAGTATCAACAGTTCAGAACTATTCTATACTATTAACTCAATAAATTACTATTGTAATCTCTACCACATAATTATACCAGGCACAAACAACACATCTCATAGCTGAGTATACCTAAACAATGAGTGCATACATACATAACTTAATGGGTTGAACTTTTTTGAGATCACGAGATGTTTGATGACGTGTGACTGGCCTCCTTGGTGTTACTTACTTTTGTATTAGTAAATCAAACTTTGTACAATTTCCAGTTTGTTTCATTTAGTCATAGACTTTGTTATGACTATGTTATAACAATTTGATGTGTGATTGTGTAGTCATGCTAGAATCAAAGTTGAGTGTGTGCTTTAGACTATTTCAATATCTGCTTCCTAGGGTTCTATGTAATAGTTAGTGTCTAACTTGTATTTTAAAGAATTTCTTGGTTGCCTATGTAACAGCTAATATAATGAATCACCATTTTGGTATTTCACTACTTATTATCGTTCACAGTCAAAATCTGCATAAGACCTAAGGTATTAGTACTATCTATAGGCCATACCCACAGATCTACTATCTAGGTGGTAACTTTAAACCAGGCGTGTGAGAATTCAGCACAGGTAAACTTTGCACAAAGGGGCCGGATAGAAATACGGGTGTAGCAACTCTCTATAAACTTTGTGAACTACCTTCCCATTGGGCTCTTCAGGTATTTAATAACCAAGAAACCACCATAGCAGACATCATAGTCTACCAGGAAAAGCGTACCTCTTCGACATGAAAGCGGGCTTGTCACCTACATAAACAAACAAAAATTAGAAGTAGTCTTGATCCCTTGTTGAGAGAATTTGCAGAAAAACACACAATAGACACCATAAAACAATTGAGAAGACACTGCTGTGTGTACTTCTATGTGTAATAAAAGCAGTTTGTTCAAATAGGACTTTCTTAGTAGTGCATAAAATTTAGAGAATTATAAAAAAAAATTTATTGATAATTCTGTATGTTGTATTACAAAATGAAAACCTATTAGACAAATTGTATAATAATTATACTGGTACAATGTGGAGTCTATAAAATTTATAAACCCAAAGGCCCAAATCTGTAGTGCATGAGCGAAGTAAGGACACTACTAGGGGCCTGAGGGTTTATAAATTTCATAGACTCCACATGTGCTGTATAACTGCTTTAGACTCTATTTTATATTACACTGAGATTACTTGCCTCGTCCATGGTTGTAGATTTGGAAAAAGCGGCTGGTTTTCTCACAATTATACTAGCACCATGGCAACTATGCATGCTCACGTGACAAAATAAACACCCTCATTACATTAATAATGCGTACTCATTAGATAACTAGATTTGAGCATGTTTTATTGTGCCTGAAAGTGTGGAGTACATAAGAAAACAAGGTGGAGTATATGAGATTTAATACCCTCCCAAAACAGTATAAATAGTATTCCAGCTAGCTGCACAGCCCCTAGCACTTCAACTGTCAACAAGTTAGTAATGTTTGTTGTATAAACAACACTAGACTGTGAAATGGTGAGATTTTACAAGTTATTAGTTTTACAACTAGAAACAGATCACATGATCACTAACTAATAGTCTGATGGCCAAAACTATAAAGTGAGCACTTGAGATGAATACTTCAAAGAAGTCAACCAGAACATATCATTGGTTACTTGGTAGTATGAAAAATCTCATGACAAAGGTCTCACTAACATAGCACTCGGCAGTCTCTTAACCACATCCACTTTTCCATTAAACCTCATAACAATGCTTCAATTAATAATTACATATTATTGCTTTACAGTGCCCATAATTATTGACTTTTATATGCACGATACAACTGTCCTAGCATTAGGTATGTAGCTATATAGTTTGGGCAATGATATAAATTTCAAGTTTTTTGCTTAGGTGTGCAGTGCCTCTGTTTGAAGGTAATGTACCAGATGGTTAACATAGTAAATTGTTTAGACTGAAGAAGTTGATTAAGTTTACATAAGCATAAACCACTAACCAATTATAACACTACCTGGTCAACAGCTGAAACAACAAGAGGAAAAACAGCCAACTGCATGATTATCATACTAAAACATTTTATTCATATATCAACTGGAGGAATAAGCTCCAAGAAATAATATACTGGATAATATTACAATATCAACTAGAGCGGCCATTTCAGGATTCGAAAACATGACAGAATCGATCACACAAAGGCAGGTCTGATACAATGAATAACCTGACCATTAATATTGTATATGACCAATTATCATGTTCTTCTTGTCCATCAGCAACTTCTATTAATTTGTTAATGTGCTTTACAGTGACTTGCTTTAATTTAAGATATAGCATATGACCATGTACAAATATATTAGATTCACACCTTCACATTTTATGGGAAACCGTTTCTTTCCCTCAGGAAACAAGCTGCTCAATATGTAAATTAAGATAAGCCATAAAAGGCACTTGAATATCTTACTAATGATTCTTCCTTAAAGGCTTTTATTCTTTAATCATTCACAGAAGCCTTACCAACATCACATAACTACAAGGTGCCAACAAGAATCAACAGTAGCTCCTCAAATGGTTTACTCAGTAGACTGGAATAACTGGACTGATTTCACTATGTGGCACTTGCTGATATAGTGTTGGTTTTAAACATGCTATGGTTTAATAAATTCAGTCATACTGAGTAGGCCAGTTAGCTAGCCCATGGAAACAGCTTTGGAAGCCAGAAAGAAGTTCAATTAAGAATGAATAGTTCTTGTCTCAGGTTGTATGGCACCCTATCCCTCACTTTACATCATATATATTACCAATTAATCGCTGGTTAACCATACTATCGTGTTCCCTGCATTCAGGTAAGGAGTGTATAAATGTCGTAGGGAATAATAAATAGCCTTAGAAGGTAGTTTCACTTATTCCAGTGCTCATATTCATCATATTGTTGTGGGCTGAAGGCCTTAACTAGTTAGTGACACTCAACCCAGAAAATGACAGTCCAGTGTTCCAGTCTAGTTCACTGACTAGAGTCAAATAACTCTAGACGCAATCTTGTTTCACTACTTTTTAGCTATTCCCTGCTTTGATCCCTAATCCAACTTTAAATTTTTCGTTCTACTTATTATAATTGCATAAAATATACTGAAGAAGTGACTCCCCTCCAAGTTTTGGATCTGCCAAATATTCATCCCTAATTCAGACTGAATTAGATATCTGTAGATATAGACAACTTCTCTTGTTTCACTACTTTCTTGATCCCTAATCCAACTTAAAATTCTTAATTTTTTGTTCTACTTGTTTGTTTACTTTTCTTATACAGTAACACAATTATGACTACTGAACCCAACGTATACCACATCAAAAGAAAGAAAGTGCCAGGTATGCCATTTTGCATCTGAACGAGCACCCTTACTGAAAAAGTGAAGTAGCCATTACACTTTGCTTTCAGTTATGTTCCGCTCATTTTACAGCATTACAAACGAAGAACAGTGCGAGAAGTGTCTGCAAATAATCCACTCGCTACAGAACGTGTAGGTGTTTGGCATGACAGCTAGCCACAGGGAAGCTGCATCATGCTATCACGAATTCTTGCATAGAAACGGGACACAAAGGAGAACAAAGGTAAATTCATGATGTATGTATTGTACATACTGCTGTTGGCAAAAAGGCACCTCTCAGGATGAAGCAATGCCAAACAGTGAAGAAATCAAGCCCGTATCCTTATCCATTGTCAAATTATGCTTGGCTGGAGGCATCAGTCAGTCATGCACAAAATTCAACTAAATTTTTTTCATAGAAACTGGTTGGAAGGGTTTGGGATCAATCTGAAGACTTGAACAATACTGCCAAGCTGTCGTGAAGGAAAACTGAGACTGGTTTCTGGGTGATATTTTTGGGCAAGAAAGCCCAAACCTCTATGATCCCTACCAGTACTACTGTACTGTATGATACTCAAACGATGCCATCTTGCAAATTTCAAGGAGGGGGGGGCAGGATTTTTATGGAAAGCTACCGATCCTTAAAAATCATGAAAATTTTCCCTCTTGAAAACACCACCATACAATATACATTCTGAACTCTCAACGTTCACACGATGTACTCGCTGGCTGCTTATTAGCTTGTTCAAAAGAATTGGCACATTGTGACTCCTTAAATATAACACACTACAAATTATCTGGTGGTGGGCTTTAGCTTGATAGCTACACAAACAGTAGACTTGTAATATCTCCTCCTTAGCAGTAGTATAACATTTTCTATGGTGGAATTGTCGTATACATACTTGTAATTTTATAGCAATCTTTAAGATGAGAAGATAATTATGTCAACAATAAAGTTAGTGGTTTATATTCCAGACACACAGAGTACAGGAAACACAGATGAAAACCACAATCAAATGTTACAAACTAGTTTACAAAAGACAGGGAAGAACAAAGAACCTTAGCACTGTAGTATAATGTGTCAATGAAAATATTTTGAGTCAAAGAACAAAACTATACTGTAGAGTCAGGTTGTTAAGCACATGTGCTTATGAAAACTTTTGTAAAAATCATATTATCTGTTAGGTGCATATGCCTAATAAATAATTATAGTGTGTTTAACATGTTGTAATAGAGTAGCTCGTGGTCACCATGCCAGTGTATATGAAGGGTGACAAGATGAACAAGAATATAGTAATCCAGAAGGCTAATTTGCTGTATACATACTTTAAGGGAGATGTAAGCACTTGAGGAGAGGTTAATTTCCAAGTACTTCCAGCTTTTCTTCCCATGTGTAGCTTTGTCGCTTGTATTGGGCCATGTGCACTTATCAGCCATGAGTGGTTAGTCACAAGAAATGTTAGGTGCTTAACAAATAATATGCACTTGATAGACACATGCACTTAATAACCTGACTCTACGGTATTTGTGACACAGAAAGATCTATGTGATCACAGTGCTACATGGAGATAGTTCATGGCGTGTTCAATCATTATCCAGAACTATGTTGACTGCTTCAAGCCTACCTGATACGTTTCAAACTTTGCATGTTCTTGTTCAACTTGAGCTAACCCTTAAAAGTCCAGAAAACTGGA